>NC_029786.2:92563831-92587411 GCF_000816755.2 Arachis ipaensis
AGATATTAAAATAAATATTTTTGTAACAATTTAAACTATTTTATATTATTATTTTAATTAAATCAACCAAACAATTATCATTAATTTATATATATTTACATATTTAATTATTGAAAGATATTTTGGTCAAATAAGTTAAAAATTAATTTGGATTGATCTAGTGGTTAACTTACTAATTCACTTAAGCAAGTGTCAAGTATTTGAATTCCATACTTACGCAAGTAACAACCCATTGACTAGCGACAAATTCTTAAACGGAGCTTTGATCTAATTAGTTCTTGATCTATCGGATTGAGAGATGCCGTAAAAAATCAAGAACAATTATTTCTTTTAATCTTAGAAAAAAGGAACGTGGTATTTTCTCTATAAATTAACATTTTGTATATATGTAGTAAATTAAAATATTTACGCGTATTTATACTTTTAGTTTGAATGATATGCTAGGTATTGCTGTTGTTATTTTTAAACGTTATTTATCTTTTAAAAGTTACTTTTAATAATCATAAATTATAATAATATTATTTATTAAAATTGTATATAAAATTACTACTAGAAAACTAGTTATTACAGGCAGATATTTTCGACGGATTTTATCCTACGGAAATATAGATGAAATTTCAAAGGAATTTTTTGTCGGAAAAAAAATAAATTAGCATAAATTATAGACGAAAAAGAGAATCCATCGATAATTCTGTCGAAAAAATTAATTTTTTCGTGAGAAATGATTACAAATGGAAAATCTGTCTGTAATTAAATGGACAAAAATGCTACGTTTTATTAAATTATTACAGACAAAAAATCCGTCTGTAATTTAAAATTTTCCGTCGAAAATATTGAGTTTACCTTAATTTTATCTCCACCCTATCGAACTCCATTCACACTCCACACAAATCAAATGAGCTTTTTCCTCTCTCCATCACGGAGTTGCTTCTTCTCTTTGTCGCACCAGCTTCTTCCGCCGCTGTTGCCGCCGCTCGCGTTGCAGGATCTCTCTCTGTCATTCCTTGCGTCGCACGGGCTCCCTCCGCTGCCGCTCTCGTCGCGTCTGCAGCGATTCGTGAAACTCAGCTCAACTCGGTGGAAACTCGGTGGTTATTGTTGAATGGCAAAGCTTGAAGCGAAACTCGGAATAATAGTTGACTCCGTTGGTAACTTCTTCTCCGGCAAAGACTAGCTTCCCTGGTGTGACCTTGACATCGTCGTTGTAAGCCTTTTCATTTTCTTGATTCCATTTTCTTCAGAATTGATATCAACTTGTGATTTCTTGTTATCTATTGGTCGTGATTTCAGTCTTGATGTTTAGGCCAAAATCAAGTAAGCGTTTGCAATAGGTTTAGGGTTTAGATATAAATCAATCACATATCTTTTGTTAGTGATTAGATAAATAAAATAAAATAGAATAGAAGTTACTCACATAAATGTTTGATAAGTGTTGATCGGAAAAATATTTTCGATAAAGGTAAGTTGGTTTGAAGTAATAAAGAGGTCAAAGACATAGGCAGTTTTCGAAAAGGTACACGTACAAGCGTGGGCTGGAGGTAATCGACGCGGATTCGATTACATTATAAAATCGAATAGGCCAAATCAAACAGGATATTTGGGACAGGTAATCGAACAAGGTATTCGAATAAGTAAATCGAGCAGTTATGGTAGTGGAGAAGTTAAAGGCTTTTATCACGCGAGGAAATCATAGGAAATGTTTATAGCCAAAAGACGGAAACGGTTACCAAGGAGTATGCATTCAAGGCTGTGATTTTGTAATTAATTATAATTAGTTGTCAGTTACCAAAAGTAGATTATAAATACTAGGAAGTTTTAGGGAATAAAGGTTGGAATTTTAACTCAGAAAATACTCAAGCACACTCACATCCCCTGCAAATTCCTGAGTCTGCGATCGAGTCTCTTTTCTATAGGGTTCCTTTCATGTTTTATCTTTTCAATTTATCTTTCTATAAACTTTACTTTCCAAGTAAATTTATCTTTCAAGCATTTCTTTAATTTTCCTTGCCCAGTTTACATTTCTGCACTTTTAATTTTCATGTCAAAGTCCTTTGACTCACACGAAGGCACTTTACTGCTTTCTTTTATTTTCAATCCAAATCTTTCAATTTCAGTCAATTTACTTTTCAAAATTATTTGTTTTAAACTTCTTTATTCTTTTACAAATCTTTATTTCTTTGTCATCTCGATACACATCTAATCGAAGACCCTTTGATGCACTTTTAGAAAAATGGTACCTGCACAAAGAAGTAGGTTTCGCTCCTAGACCACTAGATATCGAACCACCATTGATTTGCTAAAAATTGACAAAACAAATTGGCATGCCCAGTGGGACAGTTTTAAAAATTTGAAGTGTGTCAAATAATTTTTTCGTGTCATTTGGTGTATGCGATTACGAAGTGAAAAAATCATTCATATGGAAGATGTGTCAAATGTGAATGGTGGTTCATCCACCAGTGATAGCTTACCAGTAATTGTGCAACAAGCAAACGTGACTTCGCGTTCGGAAGGTGCAATTGCAAGTGAGAGTATAGCAGTTACAACTGTTTAAACTGGAAATGTTGGACGTAATAATTGCCACCATTCCAGCCTCCATTAACCGTTGGTTGGCCTCTTTATGGTCTTCCTCCTGGTTACACCCCACCAGTGGATAATTTTATTCCGCCTGTCCGATTCGGGAGTGTAAATTGAGGGAATAACTCTCAAAACCCACAACAGCATTCCGAGTATTCTCGTGATTATAATGTGGGCTCTACTTCAAATGCTGCGAATTCAATGGCAGTATATCGACAACAAGTAGAAGAAAGTCATCATGACTTAGTCAACTTATTGACTCAACAGATGACCATAATTCTAAATCCTATGATGGCTGATCCCGAATCGAAATTTGAACGTCTTGCTAGACAAGTCGAACGAATCGCTCGAATCGTAGATTATGAGGAAGGTGAAAGGCATAATGCTAGAGGAAATAATGAAGGATCCGAAAATATATTTCAAAATGAAAATAATATTTTTAATTGAGAAGATCCTCATGTAGTTCCTCGAAATCAAAATGATGATGACTTTCTAGCCAGATTATGTGTTAATCATGGTGGTGAACGTTATCAAGTCACCAGAATTGTGGAGGAAGTGCTTAATCGAGTTGGCCTGAATGTTGGTTTTATGAATCGATCCCACTTTGTGTCTGCTTTTTTCCAAGTTGTTCAAATGGCTAAACTTTCAAGAGGGGTGAAAATCCGAAGACAATTACAAAGTTTGATGGTGAAGTCGGAGAATCAACTACTGAACATGTCGCTCGGAACTTGGTTGAGATTGAAAATTTAGCCAATGATGAAAATTTGAAAATGAAGTTTTTTCCTTCTTCATTAACGAAGAATGCATTTACTTGGTTTTCGAATCTTAGACCAAATTCGATAACGACATGGAATCAGTTAGAAACTGCTTTTCATGCTCAGTTCTATCGATGGGAAATGAATGTGGTAGTTACTGATCTAGTGGTTCTGAAACATGAAGATGGTGAAACCATTGATGATTATATGATATGTTTCAAGAACTCTAGGAGTAGATGCTATGTTTTATTACCTGAGAGTGAAGTGGTGAAAATAGCAACTATGTGATTAGGATTTTATATGCGCAGGAGGTTTCTTAATGTGCATATCCCTGATTTAGCCCATTTGACTGAAAAGGTTCGTCAGACCAAACTTATGAAAAAGGAGAAAGAGAAATATAGGAGTGAGCAACGATCAAAGGGTAAACCTTTTACTCGAAAAGAAAAAGTTGCTTATGTGACCATGGAGTCCTCAGAGGAAGAAATCAATTTCGAAACAGATGTTGATTTAGCCGAACTTAAAAAAGGCCCTCCATATGTTTGTTCTTTACTCAAAAAGCTTCCTAGTAATGAAAAGTCGAATTATTCAAAAATGAAAAGTGGAAAGAAATATAGTTTTGATATTTCAAAATCTGATCAGATTTTTAATGTGTTGCTTAAAGATAAACAGTTAATTCTGCCTGAGGGTAGAACTTTACTTTCGGTGAAAGATTTGAAAGGAAAACCTTATTGTAAATTTCACCAAGCAACAAGTCATTCGACTAACAGTTGTGTTCGTTTCAAGGACTTAATTCAGGAAGCAATGATGGAGGGACGGTTGAAATTTGATGATGGCAAGAAGGAGATGAAAGTTGGTGTTGATCCCTTCGAAGTAGACGCTAGCTTTGTTGAACCATGTTTTGGGGTAAACATGGTTAGCATGTCCTATGACTTTGATGTGGCTCTTGATGACTTTGAGTCGCAAGTTAAACCGGTATATTTCCGAGCGGGAAATGGTTTGTTGGATTTTTTGGTTCAGCAAAAGATTAAAGACCGGGACGTATCTCTGTGTCCACGGTGTAATGTTGTGTTTGATGCCGAAATAGCGTCAATTTTCAAAAAGGAGAGAATGAAGAAAGAATTAGCTCATAGAGAAGAGTAGGCGCGCCAGAGACAGCCGATTCGGTGCATAGAGGGTCAGAGCTCTAGGACTCCTCAACAAAGTGTGGCTGCACTGTTAAGCCGATCTCAGGCTATTGGTGTCCAGTGGATTCGGAACTGTCAGGAGTTCCAAAAGCGGGATGCTTTATATCGACGCAATCCACAGTGAGGACATCAGGGACCTCCTCGAAATCAATACCCCTACTTTTGTGGTAGAGCCAGAGGTTACCCAAGAGGTCGAGGGGGAAGAAGAAATTTCAATCAGACTAAGAAACCTCAGGTGGAAGTAAGCAAGGGGGCAACGCCCTTTGTGCATTCTCGAATTGTCTTTCCTTCTGATGGAGAGACTTGTATGAAAGGAATTCCATCTCCTGCAAAAATGGAGAAGGGAAAAGCAGTAGCTTAATCCTCAGGGGTCGATAAGAACAAAGAAGTTGGTGTCGATGAAGAATATTTTTATGAAGGGGATGATGACAAGATTGGGATGATTTCGATCATTCCAACTGAATATCTGGGAGAATATGAAGGTGACCCAGATGAAGATTATGATATGGAGGATGAGGAAGCCTTTTCCTTCATCCGAATTGAAGATGAGCCAGGGTACTTCCTTCGGCCTACCAAAAAACAAATGTCTCATCTTCGTCTGCTCCATATAACTACTACTTTGAGTGGGATCAAAGTAAACAAAGTCTTGATCGATGGCAGAGCGGCAATCAGTTTGTTGCCTGAGAGAATGCTAATCAAGGTGGGTAAGCATCCTGATGATTTGGTACCCACAAACATTGCTATGACAGATTTTAGTGGGACTTCAACTTCGGCAAAAGAGCTGGTTACTCTGACTGTGAAGGTTGGTTCATCTGAGCGCAACACTGTGTTTGTGATGGTTCCATCGAGAGCAAGCTATAATGCTTTTCTGGGGCGAGATTGGATCCATGGTGTGGGTGCATTACCTTCTACTGTGCATCAAAGTGTGCTTCTTTGGTCGAAGGATGGGAAACTTGAAGTCATCAAAGCAGATTCGAATCTTTATGTCGAACAGCTGCACGTTGATTTCAGGATATATAATCCTAAATTGAAACCTCTGAATGTTGACTGGACACTGAATTCTTATAATTGTGACGGTTGCTATTTGTTTTCGGAAGGGTTGTCAGTAAGGTTGCGTTACCCAGAGTTGGGATTTGCTCCAACTGGTTGGGACTGCCTGCCTTGAAGATCCTCTGAAGTCACTTGATGGACCAGGTCGAAGAAGTTTCTGATTACCTGGTAACCTTGCATAATTATTTAAATAATTTTATTCCTGTAAAGAATAAAAATGATTCTTTTGATGAAGTGGAATCATGTAGGTTTAGGAGTTCTTTTAACAGTAGTAATTGTACTAGCTCGATATCTTCAGTCGAGTTTTGTCACAATTTAAATATTTCTCCTATGTGTAATGGAAGTGATGCTTCGAATCCAATGGCTGATTTAATATCAGCAGCACATTGTGTTGAAAATCGAAGTAATATCAATAAAGTGGATAATTCAGTTTATTCTATTTCTAATGAAGTTGTTGATTTTACCTTTGACTGCATCTATGATTTAGAACCTTTGGGTTTTGAGAAACATTCTGTAAAAGATGATGATCATTATAAAGGGTTTGAATCTCAAGATCCCTTAGAAGAAATTAATCTAGGGACTCTTGATGATGTTCAAATTACATATATTTGTAAAGTGGACTGAACTCTTTAATCTTTTACATGAGTTTAAAGACTGTTTTGCTTGGGATTATCATGAAATGCCTAGTCTCGATCGTTCACTTGTGGAACATCGATTAGCATTAAAACTGAATGCTAGACCGTGAAGCAAACTCCAAGACGTTTTGCTCCAGAAATCAATGAAAAAATTAAAGAAGAAATAAAATGCTTGATTAAAGTGAAATTTATTCGAACTGCATGCTATGTTGAGTGGGTTTCGAATATTGTCCCTGTGATGAAGAAAAATGGGAAGTTAAGAGTATGCATTGATTTTTGAGATTTGAATAATGCTACCCCAAAAGATGAATATTTTATGCCAATTGCAAATATGTTAATTGATTCTGCAGCGGGAAACGAAATCCTTAGTTTTATGGACAGTTACTCCGGATATAACCAAATCTTCATTGCAGAAGATGACGTGTCCAAAACTGCTTTTCGTTGTCCTGGGGCATTAGGCACTTATGAATGGGTGGTTATGCTTTTTGGCTTGAAGAATGCTGGTGCAACGTATCAGTGAGCAATGAATGCTATCTTCCATGAGTTTATTAGAAAATTTATGGAGGTGTATATCGATGACGTTATGGTCAAATCGATTTCAGTGAATCAACACATTGATCACTTAAGAAAAGCATTTACCACCATGAGAAAGAAGGGATTAAAAATGAACCCTTTAAAATGTGCTTTTGGGGTATCTGCTGGTAATTTCCTGGGTTTTGTTGTTCACAAAAAGGGAATTGCAATCGATAAAAATAAGACAGATGCAATATTAGCACTATCTGCACCTAAATTGAAGAAAGAAGTGCAATCCTTCTTAGGTAAGGTAAATTATCTTAGAAGGTTCATTTTGAATCTCTCTGATCGAACTCGAGTGTTTGCTCCTTTACTCCTTTAGTAAAGCTAAAGAATGATTCACAGTTCGAATGGACGAATGAGCATCAATTAGCATTCGATTCGATTAAGGCTTATTTATCGAATGCTCCAATTATGGCGAATCTTCGTCCACATGAGCCCTTAAAATCATACATTGCAGCATCTAAGAACACGATTGGGTGTATGTTAGCCCAAGATGATGAGAATGGGCATGAGCGGGCCGTTTATTACCTTAGTCGAGTTTTAACTGATATCAAAACAAGGTATTCCCCGATAGAGAAATTGTGTTTGTCTCTATATTATGCTTGTATGAAATTAAAGTGTTATATGGTGGCTAAATCGGTAAGAGTTATAGCGCAAACCGATCTTATCAATTATATGTTAAGTTTTTCAATGTTACGAGGGCGTTTAGGAAAATGGATGCTGACATTGACAGAGTTTGATTTGCAATATGTCCCAGCTAAAGCTGTAAAAGGACAAGTCATTACAGATTTTCTTGTTGATAATTCGAACAATCTGAATGATCAGGGGGCAAATGTAATCGATGTTGAAGTTGACTATTGGAAGTTATATTTTGATGGATCGAAGCACAAAAATGGTGCATGGGTTGGAATTCTTATTATTTCACCAGAGGGGATTCCATCAGAATTTCAATTTGAATTAAAATATCCTTGCTCGAATAATGTGGCAGAGTATGAAGCCTTGATTTTGGGTCTCGAAATACTGATTAGTAAAGGGGCTTTGGAAGTCCAGATATTAGGGGATTCCCAGTTGGTTTTGAAGCAGTTATCGAAGGAATTCAAATGCAATAATGAGAGGTTGCAAAAGTATTTAACAACTGCTTGGGAGTTGTTAACCTCCTTTCGAAAAGTTTCTTTGGTTCACATTCCAAGGATTCATAATGACATTGCTAATGAATTAGCAAAAATTGCTTCGGGATATAGAATCGGTCCAGAAACTCTCAGGAAATTGGCCAGTGTTCATCAGATTTTAGTACCTGCAAGTGAAAGAGAAGTTTTGTGCATAGACAAATGGAAAGATATTGATTGGAGGAAGCCTATTGCTCAGTATTTAAAAGATCCTAATATTTCAGTTGATAGAAAGATGAAATTGCAAGTAATAAATTTTGTCTTGATGACTGATGAATTATATAAGAAGGGGATCGATGGAAGTTTATTGAGATGTTTAGGCCAAGATGATCAAAATGTTGCTTTGGGCGAAGTCCATAATGGGATATGCGGTGCCCATCAGGCTGGGAAGAAGATGAAATGGGTGTTATATCGTAATCATGTGTATTGGCCATCTATGATAAAAGATTGCATCGATTATGCAAAGGCATGTCAAGAAAACCATAAACATGGCTCGATACAGCAAATTCCAGCAACTGAGTTGCATTCGATAATAAAACCTTGGCCATTTAGAGGTTGGGATTTAGATTTGATTGCATTAATCCATCCTCCTTCATCAAAACAACCCAAGTTTATCTTGGTAGCAATTGATTACTTTGCAAAGTGGGTTGAAGCAATTCCCTTAATAGAGGTTGGTCAAAGTGAAATAATAGACTTTGTTGAGGAACATATTATTCATCGATTTGGAATTCCTCAAACATTAAGTACTGATCAAGGAACTATGTTTACTGGTCAGCGAATTAAAAACTTTGCAGCCTCGAGGAATATCAATATGATTACCTCAACTCCTTATTATGCTCAAGCTGATGGGCAAGTTGAGGCAACAAATAAAATCTTGATAAGTCTGATAAAGAAGCATATCGGGAATAAACCTCAAACTTGGCATGAGACTTTAAGCCAAGTATTGTGGGCTTATCGAAATTCACCAAGAGGGTCAACAAATACTTCACCCTATAAATTAGTTTATGGCCATGATGCAGTGCTACCATTAGAAATTAATTTGAATACTTTAAGAGTATCAAAACAGAATGATTTTCCAGTTGATGATTACTGGAATGCAATGTTTGATGAGTTGAATGAATTAGACTCAGAGCAAATCTTGGCACTTGATAATATGATTCGATAAAAAGAAAGTATTGCTCGAAGTTATAATCGTCGAATAAGAGAGAAATATTTTAATATAGGTGCGTTGGTTTTAAAAGTTATTCTGCCAATGGAGAAGAAATCAAAATTTCTTGGAAAATAGTCCCAGACTTGGGAAGGACCTTTTCAAGTGATAGGGTGATTAGGGTCATATTCTGGAAATGCATATCAAATCAAGGATATCGAGTCGGGAAAAGTAATTAACTCGATAAACGGAAAGTATTTGAAGCAATATTGTTGTTAGTTAAATTAAAGTCAAACATGCATAAGTCCAGAAAAGATAGAAACCATTACAAAAAAGTAGCCTGAAGTAAAGAAATTCAAGGTGCCAAGAGTTTTGCCAAGTTCGAACGCAGTTTTGCCCTTTTATTGTCCAAAGTTGAGAGTGCTTCAATACGCTTGAACTTGTTGAATTGGACCTGTTCAAATTGTTTTTCATATTCTTCTTTCTTGGTTTCAATAGAAATAATTTCTTGAATAATTTGGTGTTGTTCTTGCTGGGCAGTAGTCAGAGGTACGCCTTCAGCCCGCCTCTCGCGAACTTTAGCAAGCTTTTCATTAATTTGGGCCAATTCTTTTTCGAGCCTTGTCTCCTCTTTGTCATAGAAATCTTGAATAGAAATAGCGTGAGAGTTCCTTAGATCGAATTCTTCACGAGAAGTCTTTTTTGGTTGAAGAGAAGAAACACAATTGTCTATTTCAGTTTTAATCTTAGCCGCTTCGTTTTCGATCTCTTGGAGTTCATTTTGAGAGGCTACGCTATTGTGGGCAAGCTCTTTGAATTGTTGGAGTATGGCAGAATACGGAGTAGAAGCCGAAAATCCAAAGGTGGAATTCAAAATATCAGATAAAAGCTGGTTGAGGAGGGCATCTTTAATCCATGCAGCAGATGGATGATCCAGGAGTTTAAGAAGGAATTGAAGTTGTTCTCGAGTGTCAACATCCAACTCGGATAGAGATTGGATGAGGAAGGTTTAGGAAGTGTTGGAGGAGGAACAGGCACTTCGTCCTCTTGGATAACTCGATTCAAGACAGAGATCAAGTTAGCTAATGTAGCACTTGTGGGTGTGGTAGAAGCTCCCGAATTTCCAGATTCATGTCCAGGGGGAGTTTGAAATCCAGCCTGTTGAGGAGGACTGGAGATTCCTTGGGGAGTTTCTAAAATCCTAGATTGAGACAAGTCCGAATTTGTCGTCTCAGCAACTCGAGAGACCGAATCAGAATCTGGGGCCACTTGGTTTTCAATAGAAAGTGCAGCCTGGTTATTTGGTAAGGTTGATTCGAGTATTTGAGTGTGTGTTGGAGAATGCTGCAGAGGATCTTTCATCAAATCGACCACCGGTGTTATACGAGAAGGTGGAAAGGCAACTTGATGTGGTTGATTGGATTCTGTGGCTTGGATCGAATCATGGGATGTAGAGTGTCCCAGATCAAGTTGTTGTTGCAGAAGTGGTTGATCAGGTGCCATAGGAGATGTGATTGAGTGAGCAGTAGTGGTATGCTGCAATGAAAGGTATACAGTTATAAGTCAAGATTTATTTCAATGAAACACATGTAGAAATGATAGTGTTACCAGAATAAGTCTTGGTTTCCGAATTAGTTTTGGACCAAGATCTGAGTCAGCCGTATCCTCCGATTGAGAGGAAGCAGTAAGGATCTCTTGGATGGGTTTCCCACTTCCATAAGAGCTTTCACTTGATGGCTGCAGCCGTAACTGATGGAAAATCAAAATTGAATGCTGTTAAGCAAATGTGGCTTTCAAAATATTTCAATTTCGAATGCATGAATATGTAAAAGTAATTACCCTTCTAGAAGCCCTGGTAGGAGTCTTTCGACTTTTGTGATGTGGTTGTCGTGAGGAGGCTGTGGTTTCAGCTTTTCTTTTTTGGATTCTTTTTGGAGAACCTTCAGCAGCAGGAGCTATTCGAATCGCAGATTGCTGAATTTCCTCTAAAGTACGAGTATACTTAAAGTAATAAGCAATCCACCATTCGAAGCAAAATTTGGTAATGTAGGAGCTGCGATCATAAATAAGGAAATTGAACGTTCCTTGTGTTGCTGGTTCTTTAAGAGGCAAGCATCAAGTTCCTTTTGGGAAGTCAGAGTGATGTGACAGAATGGTTCACTGTTTTGAGGCAGTGGAGATGGGATGGCTTGAGAAAATCCCTGTTGCCTGGCTATAAAATGAGGGGCATACAGGGTCACTTTGAACCTTTCTTTTTCGTGCTGGGACAGCCCTGTAGGAATTATTTGGACAGCTAGTAAATTTGCCCAATTCCGATTGGCAAGTTCATTTTTCTCAGTGTCATTTGGGAAGAGTAAACGATCAAGCCAAACAAGACAATAATTGCGACGCATAAAAGGAGCGAAATTGAGGTTGTCATTATAAAAATCTTTACAGGAATGAAAGACAGAAAAAACAGTCCAGAATCGGTCCTCATCCGATTGTGTATTGGGGAAGTTGGGCTTATAATCAGCTAATCGAAAGCCTTCAATATGCTGTTTATCAGTACCACCAACTCCAGAATTTGTCATAAATATTTCGAAAATGGCATTAAGCCATAGTTGGAGGAGCCAGAGAGGGCCACCTGTACTAATCATACAGTTATCTCGGAGACAATGTACAAATTGGCCAAGTTCCTCAAAGATATCCCCTAGAAGAAGTTTGGCCAAATTAAGAGCTTTCCCTTCATGAAGTAGAGCAGCCAAGGAAAGGAAAAATTTTGACATCTGAACGCTTCGAGAACAGAAAATGATTGCATTCAGCCAATAGAATAGGAAGGCTACATGCTCGTCATCTGTAACAGCAGTGCCTTCTGCACCCATGTTCTAGGCAATAAAATCACTATAAGAAGTGGATAAGACAATATTGTAGTGGCGCTCAGGCTGCATGTCAGGAGTACAGTCTGGAAAACTTATTGGAAGCCCTGTGATAGCGGCTACATCTAAAAGAGACATACCAATCATTCCACAAGGAAGGTGGAAGTTGATGGTTGTCCGGTTCCAGAAACAGGTCACAGCTCCAATAATCCAGGGGAGCGTTGAAGGTGAGAAATGGGAAAGCCGTAATAGTTCTTGGATTTCCAGAGCCCTCCAGTCAGTAGTATTTTTCGGGGCGAGGCGTTGATACTAGGCTGTAAAGTCATATCCTCGAAGATTAATTTTTGGATTATTCCTGAAAGGTTTTTGATTGATGAAGAGGGAAATATCGAGGGCTTAGTTAATTAACAAATATTCCCCTTGAGCACTAGGGAAGAAAGATGTTTTCTTATTCACCTTCTCCAGGGATTTGACGGGTCCGAGGAAACAGTGGGTATCTCCCCCTACTGTGAAAGGAATTAAGATTCTAGTATCATTAGTTTGAAGTTGTGGGTCGTCAATGACTTCATCATTGACTTGATTCAGTATATGGAGGACTGTGGAGCTGGTGGCGCAACAACATGACCTTTCCCTTTGTCTTGGGCAGCAGCATGAGAAGAGGAAGTGGCCATTGTAGAACAGAGAAAAAGGAAGGTTGAAAGGTTAAGGGTAATGCAAGAAAAGCTTAATGCCAGAAAGATTTAGAAAGCAAGGGTTCGAGAAAAATTGAACAATGGCGAGAATGTTGAATTTGAAGGAATATGGTACTGTAGCCGTTATTGTAGAAGGAATGTAAAAAAGAGGTAACTTCCCGAAGAAGGCAAAAAGGTGGAGAGAGAAAGCGTATGTCTCAGGAAACGTGTCGAGTGGATCAGTATTAATGGGGAGTTAAAAGGTAATTATTGCTGATTTAAGAGATTGAAATTTGAATTTGGATTAAGTGTTTCATCTTCTAATAGTGTTATCGAAGGCAAACACATTAATCCAAAGGGCAATTTGTTGATCGGAAAAATATTTTTGATAAAGGTAAGTTGGTTCGAAGTAATAAAGAGGTCAAAGACATAGGCAATTTTCAAAAAGGTACACGTACAAGCGTGGGCTGGAGGTAATCGACACGGATTCGATTACATTATTAAATCGAATAGGCCAAATCGAACAGGATATTCGGGACAGGTAATCGAACAAGGTATTCAAATAAGTGAATCGAGCAGTTATGGTAGTGGAGAAGTTAAAGGCTTTCATCACGCGAGGAAATCATAGGAAATGTTTATAGCCAAAAGACGGGAATGGTTACCAAGGAGTATGCATTCAAGGCTGTGATTTTGTAATTAATTATAATTAGTTGTCAGTTACCAAAAGTAGATTATAAATACTAGGAAGTTTTAGGGAATAAAGGTTGGAACTTTAACTCAGAAAATACTCAAGCACACTCACATCCACTGCGAATTCCTGAGTCTGCGATCGAGTCTCTTTTTTGTAAGGTTCCTTCCATGTTTTATCTTTTCAATTTATCTTTCTGTAAACTTTACTTTCCAAGTAAATTTATCTTTCAAGAATTTCTTTAATTTTCCTTGCCCAGTTTACATTTCTATACTTTTATTTTTCATGTCAAAGTCCTTTAACTCACTCGAAGGCACTTTACTAGTTTCTTTTATTTTCAACGCAAATCTTTCAATTTCAGTTAATTTACTTTTCGAAATTGTTTGTTTTAAACTTCTTTATTCTTTTACAAATCTTTATTTCTTTGTCATCTCGATACACATCTAATCGAAGATACTTTGATGCACTTTTAGAAAACTGGTACCTGCACAGAGGAGTAGGTTTCGCTCCCAGACCACTAGATATCGAACTACCATCGATTTGCTAAAAATCAACAAAACAATAAGCAATAAGCAATAAGCTACTTCGGACCTATCTCAGCTGCCAATAAGGTTAGAAATCAGTATCGTTTGTCCATATATGTATTTGTTGCTGCAAATCAATGGCTTATTGAATTCTGTTTTTGGCTGCAGTTTTTCCTTGCCCAAGTCTCCAGAATCCTCCTGATCACTTTGTAAAAATTATTAACAAGGATTTTGAACAGGTAGTTAGAATATGAATCACTCTAAGATCTTTACTGAACAACAATTTATTTAAAGGTTACAATGATAGATTACAAGGAAACTTAACCAATTTATCTTTGTTTCAGGAGGAGTATCCTGAGAAAGGATTAGCTAGAGGGCTAACCACAGAAGAAGCAATTCATATACTTGTTGAATCATATGATACATCTGAAATTAGTCACCAAGTTCATAAAGAAATAGCTCAAATGAATAAAAGGGTAAGTACAAATTTTTTGAACATTGATCTGATGTCCATATGTAGTACAAATTGTACAAGTGCTGAAAGTCTTAATAATGGATGCAGGACTCAGATGCAATGGAGAAGAAAAGTCATGCTGATTTGTTAACACAGTGCATGGTCCTTACTAGGAGATCTTTTGTGAACATGTATCGTGAAGTAGGCTACCACTGGTTGCGCCTACTTATCTATGGTGGTCTGGCTTTAAGTCTTGGTACCATATTTTTTGACATTGGCTCAAGCAGTGAATCAATTCAGGTACACAAATCTAACAAAAAATTGTCTAATTTTGTTAGTGACATGATTTATTAGTGTAAATTTTTTCTTCTTGAAGATTTTTAACAATTTAGGTACACAAATCTAACAAAAAATTGTCTAACAAGCAGTGTATAAGACCAAAAGCATGCAGAATTTGTTCTTCCTTGTGGAGCGCTGCTTTCAATTACGTGAACCTATATTGCTTGTTGGGGAAACGGGTGGAGGGAAGATTACTGTATGCCAGTTACTAAGTGCCTATTTGCAATTGAAGTTACATATTTTGAACTGTCATAAGCATACAGAAACATCTGACTTCATTGGGGTACATATTTTTCCCCTTCAATTTATTTAGTTTTTAGGACACTTGAGCTCAAATACTATTATTAGCTGTGGTGCTAACTAGAATGATGTCTTCCAAGGGTTCCGTCCTCTAAGAGAGAGATCTAGACTGATTTCTCACTATAAAGAGATCGTTGAACAACTGAAAAAGCTAGAGGGATTTAGATACTTTCCTGAAGAGCCCGTGAGTGCTATTTTTCTGTTATTGTTAACCACTTGGCTCAAAATAAATTCTAAAGTTTTGTTTTAATTTTGTAGTAAGAGACCTGAGACCTAGTTTTGCTGTATTCACATTGTTTTCTGCAATAGTTTTATTTTCTGTACCCATTTTTCTTAATCCAAGTCATTTGTAGCATAAATACTGATTTCTTGTTCTCTTCTATAGTTAGTTTCTTCTGATATAAGGCAAGCTGCCTCAAACTTGATATGCTTAATGGCATGATAAGGAAATATAAAGAATGTCAAATTCAGATTCCTGATGTCAACAGGGATGATCTTTGTGCTTTTGAGCAGTTAAAGTTTGAGCTCGATATCTTGCACAAGAAGTGGCAGAGCATATTTGAATGGCAGGATGGTCCCCTTGTAAAAGCAATGAGAGGGGGTGTTCTCTTTCTTGTTGATGAGATATCTTTGGCTGATGATAGTGTACTTGAGAGACTGAATAGTGTGTTGGAGCCAGAAGGATGCTAGTAAGTTAACTCGTGATGTATCAAGTAGCACCACCTTTTTCTTTATCTAGGATTGATGATAATTGTTTTTCTGTTCCTTGCAAAGAAAATTAGGTGTATTTGGTTTGTGTTTTTATTTTCAGTATTTTCTATTTTTAGAATTTTGTGAAAATAAAAGATACCTCTCTGAGCCTTTACTAAATGAGCTTGAAGGCGACAAGGTGTTGCGCTGAGAAGGTACCTCTCTAAGCCTTTACTGTTACAGGATACAAATTTAGATATGCAGATATTTAATATTTGGTTTATTTGATTTATTTACAGAATTTCCAAGCTTAAAAATGCGGAAAACGTAAAGGAAGATTATCATGAAAGACTCCTGGAAGTTGTTAATGCTATGATAAGTTTTTTTGAGGTATATTATCTTAATATATGCAGTTAATTTTGTTAATGGTGCTTATGCCTTTTTTTTCTCCAATCAATTCCATCAGATCATACTTATATATAGTGTTATTTAGCTTGTATTCATTACATAACTTTTTTTTTTTCAGTGGTTCAACCAATTACATCCTAGCAGAAGGCTTACTGTGAGAGATCTCATTTCTTGGGTTGACTTTTTGGATGTAATGGAAGAAACCTTAGGTCCTGAATGCACTTCTTCATGGAATCTTTCTTGTTTTGCTTGATGGATTAAGTCTAGGTATAGCTTGCCACTTATTTTATGCCTTCAACTTTCTCTGATTTCTCATTCAAATATATTATTGCCATATTGAATATTTTTGTGCTGCTTCTTTTCTTTTATTGCCATTATTCACGGAATGGCAAGAATGGCTGCTTTGATGGCTTCCACCTACAAGGCATATTTGGGTGTTGGTCTTGGTCCTTTAGAGGTAGGAATTTCTTACTAACGAGATAAGTCAGAATTCAGAGAAGTTGACAGTTCAAATTGATATCTATGCGTGCCACTTCTATCTCATTATCGCTTTCAGTTCTTGACCAAGTTCCGGATACCACATCCTGGAAGGGTTGGATGAAGATTTTTCGTCGACATCATGATGCCTACTATGTTAAGCTGGGTCTTAGGGGGCAACAGGTAATGCCAAGAGTTCACTATCCTTTTTCTAATAACCTTCACTTGGTGAAATCAGCATAACTGCATGTTAGGTATACGAGCCAATTGAAAAACTTCATGGATAATGAGAGTTCCTGCAAACTGATAACATTGGAAACAATGTTAATGTTTCTATTTGGTGCTAATCAGGAGAAATATTATATTGCATTATCAACTACTTGTTGATTTGTGCCAACTGATTACCTAATACATAAAGATATTGTAACATTGTTGCAGCTCTAAACTTGAAGGGAGGCCATTAAGCTGTAGGCTTTCAGACAAAGTACGTTGCTCAAAATTTACTTTTGTACTTTTGCTGCTCAGAAGTTTTTTTATCTGGTAATTTATATAGTCATATCTATTAGGTTTGTTGCGATATGGATTCTAAAGTGTCATTTGATTATCATGCAGGCAAATGACCAATTACGGCAATGGTTTGAAGATGATGATGCGCTTGAGCGTGTTATTAACGAAGAGTACGTCTCTAACTGAATATGCTGAGTGTCATCCTTACCATACTTAGTAAGGAATTTTTAGATCTCATAACTCTGTTCATTCTTGTTTTGAATAGGTGGATTTTGTTACCATGTGGAGATGAAACAGGTCTTAAAACTTCTGTTTACCTTTTAGCTTGTAGATGGGTTAATTTTAGAGAAGACATCATCTCCTATAAGAGTTCTCTTAATTGTTTTTTAATCTTGCCCTGATGCACTTGTATAGGTGAATTGAACATTTTTTTCAATTTTTCTCCGAACTTTCTCGTTGTCGCTTTTAATTGGTCATGGCTGTGATTATGTGTCATTCCTGTTTAGTGGGCTGTTAAAAACAGTCTTCAGATTTTTCACAATTTTCTTTATATAGATCGGAGGAAAAAATTTCCAATCCAGAGTCAGAAAACCAAATTCTTCGCCAGCAAGCATTGGCTGTATTACCAACTGGAAAAGCTTTGACTACAAGATTAATACCTGAGGCATTACTTCTACTTCAACAACTGACACATAATTTGATAATACTTTTAACTTTATTGTTCCAATTCATGTGAGTAAGTTAGTTTTATAAAGTAATTAGATTAATTCGATGAATGAAGTTGTATGAGAGTGGAATGATGTAAATGATATTCATTATATGATGTAAATGATATTCATTACTTCTGCTTCAACTTTTTTTAATTATATGACGTAAATGAATTATATTGACTTGTTTGTTTATAGTATTTCTTTTTTTGCTTGATAATATGATGAACTTGTTTAAATTTATATTTATTTTATATGAAAATAAGTTTATTTTGCAATAGAAAAATATAAAAAAAATTCTATTTTACCTTACTGACAGATTTATAAACGGATTTTTTGTCTGTATTTAGAGTGTGGGATGATTTTTCAAGGTTTCAATTACAGACGGAAAATCTGTTGAAAAATCTGTTGCCAATTACTGACGAAAAATCCTTCGAAAAGTTTGACGTTTCAGGAAAATGGAGGGGAGAATTTACCGAGGAAAAATCCGTTGGTAACTGGTAAAAATTCGTCGGTAATTTTTTGACGGAAAAAATTCGTCGGTAAATAATTTTCGACGAGACTTTTACAGAGGGACACCGTCGGTAACTAAAAATCCGTCGATAATAAAGACCAAATCTGTGTATAAATCTGTCTGTATTAAGCAATTTTCTAGTTGTGAATTTAAAATAATTATAATAGGTTTAAATATAATAAAAAATATTTTATTAAGTATAAAGTGAATTTAAAAATATCTTTCCTGTTTCCTTATCATAATTACAAGTGTCTTTTTAGAGTTTAGGATCTAATATTTGGGTTTTTTATTTATATACGCATGGAAAAAACATTATTTTCCATAATGCGTATGTCTCAAAAGTGTTCCTGAAATGCGCATGGCCATTTTATGCCATGCATTTACGAAATGGAATTAGCCTCAATTTTAAGGAAGGTGCACACGAAATGGAACAACTCATGTATACCAGCCACAAAATGGAGCAATCCGTGACTGACACACGCGAAATGGAAACTTTAATAGAGCTGAACACGAAATGATTTACTACTTGTATAAATGATTTATTCTTCATTAACTTTAAAATATAAATATCAATAAAAATACTCGAATTTAGATTTAAATAAAATATAAAAAAAGCAAAACAAATAAAAATATAAATTCAAATTTTGTATTTTAGTTCAAATTCTAAAAATCTACATTTTTATGAATTTATAAATTCAAAATGAAATAATAAATGATTTTTAAAAATTCATTAAAAATTATTCTTTGACTCATTAGCATCTAAAGAGTCATAAATGAGACTTTTGATGTTGAAAGAGTTAAGAGTAAAGTATCGTTTTTGTCCCCAACGTTTAGGGTAAGTCCTATTTGTGTCCTTAACGTTTAAATCGTCCTATTTATATCCTTAACGTTTATAAAAGTGATTCAATGTTATCCTACTATCAATTATACTAACAAATCAGATTATATTTTTCAATTATTCTCACTTGGATGTATTCATTCTCAATTAGGTCTCACTTGGATGTGTTCGATTTTAATATTATACCCATTATTTGTGTTTAGATTCAATTATGTCCCTAGAAAAGTGAATTATGTAAATGTTGTAGGAATTAATTTCAACTTTTGACGAGCTATTTTTCGGAGTGGATCATCGATTCTATCATAGACATTTGTATTCTAACTTCAAGAAGAGATTTTTAAAACTTAAACTAAAGCGCTCATGATGTGTAATTGATGGCAGGATAACATTGAATCACTTTTACAAACGTTAGGGATACAAATAAAACGATTTAAACGTTAGAGACATAAATAGGATTTACCCCAAACGTTGGGGACAAAAACAATATTTTACTCAAAAATTAATATAAAGTATAACTCTTCAAAGTGGCATATTCCTAGAGAAAAAGAAGGGAAATTATTTTAGTAAAAATAATTATAAAAATAATTATAAAAAATTATTTTTTAAAAATAAAAATAATATTAAATTATAATTATAAAAATAATTAAAAAAAATTATTTTGATAAAAGTAATCATAAAAAATTAAGAGAGAAAGAGAGAATCATTTTATTCTTATACTATTTTTAGTCATCAAAAATAATGTCACTATAAATATTTTCACTATAAATATTTTCCTTGTAAGTTAAATTTATGCCATCTTTATAAAATCCGTGTATAAATTTTGACAAACATAAGGGAGATCGTATAAATATACAGTATTAACAAAAAGGAATGATAGACAAACCTATACTATCCTGTAAAGAAATTTCAAATAGAAAAACAAGAGTCTTCAAACTCTAAACAAAGCCTTACCTACGATACCTCACACATGGCATTTGAAAAGCCACAGCAACACAATACAGAAGACAAAGATCATAAATGACAAAGAGCAGCTAGATATTGTTCGTAGCTTTCGGTAGCAAAGGATCACGGGCATAACTATCTGCTGTTTGGAGTCTAGAATAATCAATCCCTGCATCCAATGGCCAAGAAACAAGATCACAATGACGACTATCGGATGTTGGGTGGCTGGAATCGTTCCTTGGATTCTCTAGAGGCTCAGAACTGTGAATAAAATTACTATAGGTGGTGGTTGTGTGCCTAGAACCTGTTTCATCAGAATTTGGCAGTTGAGTAGTACTATGGACAAAGCCATTAGATGTTAACAATCTAGAATTCATAGTAGAACTCAATGGTGGAGCATAGCGGCGAACACCACGATTAGATACAAAACTTGGTTCCGAGGCAACAGGTTTATTATAGGATGATGTTGAGTGCCAAGAACCCCTCTCAAAACCGTGGACGGCAAGATTATTAGACGCAAAATCTGATGATGTTGAGTGCCAATAAGAACCCATACTACGGCGAAAAGGATCACGTGTCAAGCGGTTAGAATTCCGGATAGGAGTTGATGTGGGGTCATAATTATGAACAGCACGATTAGATGCAAAACTCCATACCGAGTCAGCAGAGCTATCGGATGTTAAGCGGCTATAACCAGAACCCGTCTCAGAAATACTAGAAAGTGGAGGTGTACGGACAACAGGAGTGGATGTGAAGCGGCGGTTAGAATCAACTGCCGGGGAAAAATTCCGGACGGCACGGTTAGATGCAAAACTTGATCCCGAGGCAGCAGTTGCGTAGAAGGATTTTGAGCTCCTGGAACTTGATGGCTTAGTAGTAGTAGTATTGCGGACATAGTGGCTCGGAGAATAATCGCAGTAGGCACGATTGGATGCGAAACTACTCGCTTCTGATGCAGCAGATGAGCGCCGCCTTGAACTCATCAAATTAACTAGCTTTGTTAATTGATAAAATTGTGAAAGAATAAGAAAAGAAGAGAAGATACTTTGTATTTCTTGATTGATTGATTGAAAAAGATAAAAGTAAATAAAGATAAAGATAAGAACAATTAAGTATTTGTTTGGGCGCCATTATTTTGATAAAAAAAATTTTTTTCAATGAAAAAAGATTTTTTTTTATTTTTTAGTGCGTTTGACAAATTTCTAGTAGTAAAAGTAAAAGTACTAGAAAAATTAAAAAAATATCTTTTTTGAGAAGCTGTAATTTATATCTTTTTTTAAAAGATCTTTTTCTCTTAAAAAAAAGATGTTTTTCATCTAATAAATAAACAAAAAAGTACTTTTATATCGTTATACCCAAACATAATTGATAAATAAAAAAAATCTTTTTGCATGAAATACCCAAACATAAAATTACTTTTACTTTTCCAAAAAATTTTTTAAAAAAAGATAACTCGAAAAAAAATATTTTCTTAGAAGTTCACCTAAACAAGCTCTAAAGATAAGATAAGATAAAATAATAAATACTAAAATTATAATTAAATTTATGTATTTTCTTAGGCTGAATTTGTGGGTTACAAGATTTTTTTTTATTGTTGTACCGAGTTAAAGTAGAAGAGAGTAGTTTAATATTAATATTATTAGATCGATGATCAATTATGAAAGGGAATGGGAGTTGCATGCCTTTTTTTTATGCAAGTGGAAGAAGGATTCTGTGGTCAATGGTTATTGGACATGGTGGGTGGATGGCTGAATGCGGACATCTTAGCTAACCTCTAAATTCTTTATGCTACTTGCAAATTGCAATGCCACGACTTTTAGAAGAGAAATGTTAAGTGCATTATAATTTATTGTTTTTTTTGTTATTATTTAGTGGTTAATTTAATAATTTATTTTATTCTATATCTTTAAATATTTTTAAATATTAATGATTAATTTATAATAAAAAATAATAAATTTTGATATTTCTTTAATATTATTATGTACAACCGAAAAAATATTGAGAACCATTATATGCCTAAATTTACTGACAATGTTCATAATTTACATTTTCAAAAAAACATTTGAAATAGCTAATTTTAAAACATATATAACTATACTAAAAAGAACGTTCAAAATTTTTTTAGGCATTTTATTTTTAATGTGTTGATTGAAATTGGTTGTTATATTATTAGTTTTATAGTGTGATTGTAGAAGAAATTATCGTATTTATGAACTGAAACAGTAGTTGTTTATTATTAGTATGAGCATAGTTTCTTTCTAATTACAGATACTCGCTTCTGCTGTTACTCCTTAATTAATAATAAAATGAAACAGCCAAGTTCATCATTCGAAAAAATATAAAATAATGTTTGTAATTCATTTTTACTCTGAAATCTCAATTTCTTTTATATTATTATTGGATTTAGTTAGGGCTGCACACAGATCGGATCGGATCGGATATAGCCTAAAATTCTATTCGATTCGTACTGTACTCATCGGATCGGATCGGATACGATATCCGTATTTTTTCAGGCAAGATCCGATCCGCATACTTGCGAATCGGATCGGATCGGATATCGGGTATATCTGCATAATTAAAAAAATTATTTTAAGATTTTATTTGGCTATTTTTACAAAAAAATATTTATAAAATTTATTTTTTACCTGTTTGAGCCTATTTACTCTTAAAATATTATCCATAAAAGTTCTCTTGAATAACAAAAAATAAGTAATAACACAAGATTTAAGTTTAATTATTCTAAGTTGAAGTATAACATAAAAAATTAAAAACAAGGTATCATAAAATTCATAAAATAACACACTAAAATTCATATCACATTAGTGTTTACTTTGTTAAACTATACTATTTATATAAGAAGTGCGGATATGTGGATTTGTGGATCAGATCCGCAAATATCACTGCTAAATCTGTAATCCGATCTTACCATAATGCGGATAGAATCTGATCCGATCTGATGGCTCTGTAGATCGGATAATATCCACAAAAATTAAATCGAATACAGATAATTACCGCCGATATACAAATATTATCCTATCCATGTACGGCCCTATATCTAGTGGTTCTCTTGACATTTTCATTTTCGTTTTCAACTAATGAAATCTTCGGTTAAAATATACTCCAAAGGGTTGCATGGAATTTTCGGCTGCATGTCAAAGTCTCCTCTGATCCTTCAGTATTTCCCGATTTCAAACGCGGACAGCTCATATTATGCTTATTTTAATTTTCTCCAATCATGATAACCTTCAATTTGCTCTTGTTTTGTGTATTAGAATAACCAATTAGGTTCAGAGATCAACTTTTGTTTTTGGGATTAAATTACAGTTTAGTAGTTTTTTTCGTAATAACATTATATAAATATAAATTTTTTAAAATTATGTTAGTTTTATTTTGATATTATAGATTATGGCACAACAAATTTATAGAATCAAACTATTTTTACAAAAAAGTCACAACAGATAAAAGTTTAAATAATAAATATTTTAGTTATTATTTTTATACGAAAGAGTTTAATTTTTTACTAATAATTAATTTTAATATTTGTTATCTAAAATTTGAAAAATTTTAAAGTATATACTT
>NC_029786.2:92587672-92592574 GCF_000816755.2 Arachis ipaensis
TTAGTCTAAGAAAGATAAAAGTAAATAAAGATAAAGATAAGAACAATTAAGTATTTGTTTGGGCGCCATTATTTTGATAAAAAAAATTTTTTTCAATGAAAAAAGATTTTTTTTTATTTTTTAGTGCGTTTGACAAATTTCTAGTAGTAAAAGTAAAAGTACTAGAAAAATTAAAAAAATATCTTTTTTGAGAAGCTGTAATTTATATCTTTTTTTAAAAGATCTTTTTCTCTTAAAAAAAAGATGTTTTTCATCTAATAAATAAACAAAAAAGTACTTTTATATCGTTATACCCAAACATAATTGATAAATAAAAAAAATCTTTTTGCATGAAATACCCAAACATAAAATTACTTTTACTTTTCCAAAAAATTTTTTAAAAAAAGATAACTCGAAAAAAAATATTTTCTTAGAAGTTCACCTAAACAAGCTCTAAAGATAAGATAAGATAAAATAATAAATACTAAAATTATAATTAAATTTATGTATTTTCTTAGGCTGAATTTGTGGGTTACAAGATTTTTTTTTATTGTTGTACCGAGTTAAAGTAGAAGAGAGTAGTTTAATATTAATATTATTAGATCGATGATCAATTATGAAAGGGAATGGGAGTTGCATGCCTTTTTTTTATGCAAGTGGAAGAAGGATTCTGTGGTCAATGGTTATTGGACATGGTGGGTGGATGGCTGAATGCGGACATCTTAGCTAACCTCTAAATTCTTTATGCTACTTGCAAATTGCAATGCCACGACTTTTAGAAGAGAAATGTTAAGTGCATTATAATTTATTGTTTTTTTTGTTATTATTTAGTGGTTAATTTAATAATATATTTTATTCTATATCTTTAAATATTTTTAAATATTAATGATTAATTTATAATAAAAAATAATAAATTTTGATATTTCTTTAATATTATTATGTACAACCGAAAAAATATTGAGAACCATTATATGCCTAAATTTACTGACAATGTTCATAATTTACATTTTCAAAAAAACATTTGAAATAGCTAATTTTAAAACATATATAACTATACTAAAAAGAACGTTCAAAATTTTTTTAGGCATTTTATTTTTAATGTGTTGATTGAAATTGGTTGTTATATTATTAGTTTTATAGTGTGATTGTAGAAGAAATTATCGTATTTATGAACTGAAACAGTAGTTGTTTATTATTAGTATGAGCATAGTTTCTTTCTAATTACAGATACTCGCTTCTGCTGTTACTCCTTAATTAATAATAAAATGAAACAGCCAAGTTCATCATTCGAAAAAATATAAAATAATGTTTGTAATTCATTTTTACTCTGAAATCTCAATTTCTTTTATATTATTATTGGATTTAGTTAGGGCTGCACACAGATCGGATCGGATCGGATATAGCCTAAAATTCTATTCGATTCGTACTGTACTCATCGGATCGGATCGGATACGATATCCGTATTTTTTCAGGCAAGATCCGATCCGCATACTTGCGAATCGGATCGGATCGGATATCGGGTATATCTGCATAATTAAAAAAATTATTTTAAGATTTTATTTGGCTATTTTTACAAAAAAATATTTATAAAATTTATTTTTTACCTGTTTGAGCCTATTTACTCTTAAAATATTATCCATAAAAGTTCTCTTGAATAACAAAAAATAAGTAATAACACAAGATTTAAGTTTAATTATTCTAAGTTGAAGTATAACATAAAAAATTAAAAACAAGGTATCATAAAATTCATAAAATAACACACTAAAATTCATATCACATTAGTGTTTACTTTGTTAAACTATACTATTTATATAAGAAGTGCGGATATGTGGATTTGTGGATCAGATCCGCAAATATCACTGCTAAATCTGTAATCCGATCTTACCATAATGCGGATAGAATCTGATCCGATCTGATGGCTCTGTAGATCGGATAATATCCACAAAAATTAAATCGAATACAGATAATTACCGCCGATATACAAATATTATCCTATCCATGTACGGCCCTATATCTAGTGGTTCTCTTGACATTTTCATTTTCGTTTTCAACTAATGAAATCTTCGGTTAAAATATACTCCAAAGGGTTGCATGGAATTTTCGGCTGCATGTCAAAGTCTCCTCTGATCCTTCAGTATTTCCCGATTTGCGCTTGTATTTTTACAAAAACATAAATAGAGAGATTGTTATTTTTTTTTTCCTTCTTTTTCTGAGAGATATATAAATGACCTTTCTTTTCTCTATTTAACAAACATATATTTTTTTTCTCCTTCAAAACTAAAATAAGCTACTATTTATTTCATTTGGCTAAAACATTCTTCAATAATAATTATATATTATATTAGTGATAACTGATTGATTAGTCTAAATTGTCATAGTAATATATAATATATATTTATGGGTTTTTTTTCATAAATAAACTAAACTAATACAAAAATACATAAAAGATATTAAAATAAATATTTTTGTAACAATTTAAACTATTTTATATTATTATTTTAATTAAATCAACCAAATAATTATCATTAATTTATATATATTTACGTATTTAATTATTGAAAGATGTTTAGGTCAAATAAGTTAAAAATCAATTTGAATTGGTCTAGTGGTTAGCTCACTAATTCACTTAAACAAGTGTCGAATATTTGAATCCCATCTTACACAAATAACAACCCATTAACTAGCAGCAAATTCTTAAATAAAACTTCGATCTAATTAGTTCTTGATCTATCAGATTGAGAGATACCGTCAAAAATCAAGAACAATTATTTATTTTAATCTTAGAAAAAAGAAAAGTGATATTTTCTCTATAAATTAACATTTTGTATATATGTAGTAAATTAAAATATTTACGCGTATTTATACTTTTAGTTTGAATGATATGCTAGGTATTGCTGTTGTTATTTTTAAACGTTATTTATCTTTTAAAAGTTACTTTTAATAATCATAAATTATAATAATATTATTTATTAAAATTGTATCTAAAATTTAAAATAATTATAATAGGTTTAAATATAATAAAAAGTGTCCTTTTAAAGTTTAGGATCTAATATTTTAGGTTTTTATTTATATACGCATGAAGAAAAAATTATTTTTTATAATGTGTATGTTTCAAAAAGTGTTCCTGAAATACGCATGACCATTTCATGCCAAACATTTACGAAAGAGAATTAGTCTCCATTTTAAGGAAAATACACACGAAATGAATGAGAAATACTGTGCATGTCAGAAAACCCATTCCAAGGGAGCCAGGCACAAAATGGAGCAATTCATGTATATCAGCCATGAAATGGAGCAATCTGTGACTGACACACGCGAAATGGAAACTTCAATAGAGTTGAACACGAAATTATTTACTACTTATATAAATGATTTATTTTTATTAACTTTAAAATATAAATATCAATAAAAATACTTGAATTTAGATTCAAATAAAATACTAAAAAAAGCAAAACAAATAAAAATATAAATTCAAATTTTATATTTTAGTTCAAATTCTAAAAATCTACATTTTCATGAATTTATAAATTCAAAATGAAACAATAAATGATTTTTAAAAATTTATTAAAAATTATTCTTTGACTCATTAGTATCTAAAGAGTCATAAATGAGACTTTTGATGTTGAAAAAATTAATATAAAGTACAACTCTTCAAAATACCATATGTTGAAAGTCAATTAACAAATTGATAACTAAATAATATTTTTAAAAAAAATAAATAATAATTTTAAAGGATTAAACTAAATTTTTAATTAATATTCTATACTCCTAATTTTATTAAAATTACCTAAACTACCCTAGTTCTAACCTTCTACCCCACCGCCTTCCCTTCCTTTCCCCAAGTCTAGACCTAAGTGTTTCAGAAAACAAAAGAAACGTTGAGGGAGAGAGAGATAAACAGAGACAGAGAAGAAAGAATAGGGTGAAAGGAAAGAGAGAAGAGGGAGATTCGAGAGAGGGGAGTGCCGGTGGAGGAGGTTGCACCATCCTCGCAGACTGCCGCTGCCGCTGTATCCTGCTGCTTGCGCCGCCGCCGCCGTCCAGGAAGCTGCGGTTTCTGCTTGTCGTCGCCGTTGAGATCGCGAAGAGAGATGGCTCGCGAGTAAAGGGAGGTCGCAGGCTTGGAGCCGCCGCGCCTTCGTCGCCGCTGCTCGCCTTTCCTGTCGCCGCCGTCCAATGCGAAGCCAAGAAAGCACGTGAGCAGAGGAGAGAAAAAAGAGACCCACGCCAGCCACCGCCGCTTCTACAACTCGAAACCCCGCTGCTGCCACCGGAGTGTGCACTACCGATAAGGGTTTTAAGCTTGGCTTCTATTCTTTTGGATTCCGGGAACCTTTATCGTCACTGCATGCTTATTTTAGCTATCTGCCGCCGCTGCTTGTTGTTCTGAACTGTTGCATCGTCGTTGCCGCCGTTCGGGTCACTGGGAAAGTGGCAGTGATCACTGGAACCACCATCGGAGTTACCGTTATTTCAGTTCAGCTGTAACACCCTAATATTCAAATTCTTATGCTCGAGTCATAAGTCAATGATATTACGGTGGTACGACTCTCATTTTGGATTTTTAATATATAAATATAGGTAATTTTCGAAAAGAGTATTAATCGAGAAGCCTGAAAAGAGTAGAAATAAAATCGCGAAGGCGTATCATTCACGTTTCGACAACGAAAAGTTAAACTGCTAAGCCAAACGCGATATACGGACAAGGCATAAAGGAGATTAAGAGATAGATATATATAACATAAGTAAATAGCCACTAGTCGCGACCTGCGAAGTTTAGGCCGACTAGGGTACACGCGAATGCGCGGGTTGAAAAATATCCAAACGGCGCGCAAGCGTCAGCCACGCGTACGCGTGGGTGCTCTTGCGTCCAGGCACAAAACTGGCACAACTCTGGCACAACTCTCTGGAAAATGGCTGGGC
>NC_029786.2:92592755-92600450 GCF_000816755.2 Arachis ipaensis
TCCAAAAACGTGTAACAGTGGAGAATTTCGAAAACTGGGCAGAGATTAATGGAATACTCACCACAAAACTTAGATAGAATTGTAGAGGATGAGAAGAGCGACGCGTGGCCGCAAACGGCTCGTCAATCGGAGCTCCGTAGCTCAAGTTATGGTGGTTTGAAGATCAAAGAGAGTTAGGTTTTCTCTCTTCTCTTCTCTCTTCTCAAATCAGCGCCCAACACCCCTTCTTTAGGGCAAAATGAGCTGAAATACTCATAACTAATGTTTATATATGTTGGGTCTTGGGCCCACTTAGGCCCGGTTCACTTATTTTTGTCCGTTGGCCCTATTTTGGACCAAAACCTTTAAGATTAGCGCTCTAAATCGCACTTCAAATATTTCTACCTTCCCTAATTATAATTCCTCATTTCTTAATCTTATTTATTCATAATCAATTTCCTCAGCTGTAATACCAGACAGATCTCAGCTGGTACTGCCGGTCAAAATTTTACTGCGCGCTTTTGCGCAGAAAACTATATTTTTCGACTCGGAAAAATTCACTGAATCCAAATATCATATTTAAATCATCAAATTTCAATTGCCAAATCTTCCAACCATAGTTGCTCCCATTTAACTTATTATTTAATTAATTTCGGTTAGACCGGGTATTACATTCTACCCCCCTAACAGAAATTTTCGCCCTCGAAAATTCCATCCATCACTGCGAGTACGCGAGCATAGTCTGCCTCTATATCCAACGCATAACAGTCCCAAGGTCCTTTTATTCTACGCGCTTCCATTGCCGCGCTTTGACGTCTCTATATTCGAGGTCCTCGGTCATTTGTCCAACGCCGACCAATAGTCTTGTTCCTTACTTTTATCGTCTCATCAACTCACCCTATTAAATCTCAAATCATGTCATCAATAATATTACCATCGTCGTTAATCACAGCCATCGTCCCACATCACTGTAATCAATCAAAGATCATCACCACACCTTAATGATACTCCATCACTATCCTCGCTCTCTGCCAAGCCAATTACCACTAATCACAGCTCAACTCCAAGCATAAACTCCAAACTTACTTTCTTATTCTCAAACACCCCAATCGGCACGGCCTATTTGGGTGATGACTCCCACATCTCTGACAGCTCGAAACATCAGAAGCAGTCGCTGTCTGTTTTTCCTTACCATTCCTTTCTCACTCATCGCAAAGTTAGTCTGTCCTTGGGGAAAGTGTTGTACGTATCCTCTCTCCTTAAACTCTCGACCCCTTGGTGCGAATCCTTGGTTGTGCTTTCTATGACTTCCTTTCTCTGCAACCCTCCTTTTCACACACTCTTCAGCAATTCTGCTCTTATTCACGAACTCTGAAAAAGTTTGGATCTCCATTGGTCCCACTGAACTTAAGATGTCACTCCGGAGCCCTCCTTCATACTTAATGCATTTTCATTCCTCGAAGTCTCCCGGAGCTCCTTGACACATGCGGAAAAATCTGAATAGCTCCTCAAATTTGTCTGTATACTCAGATACGGACATAGCACCTTGCTTTAGCTGCAGTAACTCCAATTCCTTGGCTGTCCTGGCAAAATTCGGAAAAAACTTCTTATAGAATTCCACCTGGAAGGCATCCCAAGTGATAAGATCATTCCCCTGTTACAAGAGGCGTCGAGCCCCTTGCCACCAATGCGATGCTTCTCCCGTGAGTAGATAGGTAGCAAATTCAACACACTGCTCTTCAGGTACCAACTGCGCTTGCAGTACTCGCCCCATGGCCTGAAACCAAGTATCAGCTTCAGTCGGATTGGTGGTTCCCTTGAACTTAGGTGGATTAACCTTTAAGAAAGTTGCCAGTGTCATCAGGCCCTGAGCTTCCCTTCCACCATTGCCATTATTGTTTATCTGTTGTCCAAGAGCCTCCGTAGTGGCCTGCATAGCAGTAGTCATATTCTCCAACGCAGCCATAAGGTTTACCGGGTTATTCGGGTTAATTTCCGGTTCCTGCGTATTAGTACAGTCTCTTTCACGTCTACGATCGGGTCCACGAGGCGCCATCTGGTTCCTATACACACTAAACAATCGATATTAAGTTGATCAGTCTCAATATCGGAAGTATAGTGCTTCAAAGTACCAAAGGTACACTCATGGACTTCATGCTAGATGTATCGATTAGATACCCTAACTAGCACAGGCACAGACTCAGAGTATGCATTGAAGCATAAGCAGTTCCATCCCTCAGGCTCACGAGGACGAACTGCTCTGATACCATAATGTAACACCCTAATATTCAAATTCTTATGCTCGAGTCATAAGTCAATGATATTACGGTGGTACGACTCTCAGGTGGATTTTTAATATATAAATATAGGTAATTTCGAAAAGAGTATTAATCGACACGCGTACTCCACGCGCACGCGTGGATGGCCAAAAACTCATCGACGCGCAAGCGTTATACGCGCGAATGCGCGGGTTGAAAAATATCCAAACGGCGCGTAAGCGTCAACCACGCGTACGCGTGGGTGCTCTTGCGTCCAGGCACAAAACTGGCACAACTCTGGCACAACTCTCTGGAAAATGGCTGGGCATTTGGTACAGCGCATCGACGCGCCCGCGCACACCACGCGCACGCGTGGATGGTGCTTTCTGGAAGAACGGCGCGCACTGTACCTCTTGTAGCCAAACCAATTGAGCCTCTTCTATGGAAGTCTTCACCAACCTTAGCTCCAAGCCTCACCAAAGCTCCTCAAGCAATACCAATCTCCCAATTGTGCACCAACATCACCAAATACACTAACATAACCAATATCACATACATACATCAACCTAGGGCTCATAAAAATGACAAATCACAAGGGTTTGAGCACTTCTTACCTCAGCCCATATGAAGTAGGGATAGAACCCACTTAGAATCCATGTTGGAGTATCCCTAAACACCCAAAATCACAAGATTTCAACACTAATTATCCAAAAACATGTAACAGTGGAGAATTTCGAAAACTGGGCAGAGATTAATGGAATACTCACCACAAAACTTAGATAGAATTGTAGAGGATGAGAAGAGCGACGCGTGACCGCAAACGGCTCGTCAATCGGAGCTCCGTAGCTCAAGTTATGGTGGTTTGAAGATCAAAGGGAGTTAGGTTTTCTCTCTTCTCTTCTCTCTTCTCAAATCAGCGCCCAACACCCCTTCTTTAGGGCAAAATGAGCTGAAATACTCATAACTAATGTTTATATATGTTGGGTCTTGGGCCCACTTAGGCCCGGTTCACTTATTTTTGTCCGTTGGCCCAATTTTGGACCAAAACCTTTAAGATTAGCGCTCTAAATCGCACTTCAAATATTTCTACCTTCCCTAATTATAATTCCTCATTTCTTAATCTTATTTATTCATAATCAATTTCCTCAGCTGTAGTACCAGACAGATCTCAGCTGGTACTGCCGGTCAAAATTTTACTGCGCGCTTTTGCGCAGAAAACTATATTCTTCGACTCGGAAAAATTCACTGAATCCAAATATCATATTTAAATCATCAAATTTCAATTGCCAAATCTTCCAACCATAGTTGCTCCCATTTAACTTATTATTTAATTAATTTCGGTTAGACCGGGTATTACATTAGCCGTTCGTCCTTGTTTGGGTAAGCGATGCGTTCCGAAACCTTTAAATTAGTATTTATGTTTTAAGTTATTTGAGGATCTAAGGTCTTGGTGTTATAGAATCGAGTTACGGGTCTTAATTGCTGAGTTCTATGACTGTTGTGTACGGCATCAAGGTGCTGCGTAGTCACCGGAGCTGCTGTTGCTCTGTTTTCTCTGTGGGATAAGAATAGAAATGCAATTTGTCGCGTAGTTGAATTTCAAACGAGGTAGGGGTTTTCTTAAAATCTATTTTATATTACAGAGTTGTGATAAATAGATATTGATGCAAAGAGATTTACTTCTGTGATTATATTTGTCTTATGGATGTGATGGTTTGTTGGACTGAATTATTGGGTGCTTGATTGCGTGAGTGGTGTGTGGTTGTGGATAAAAACCAGTTTGGAATGTCATTTACTTGATTATTAAGAAAGGTTGATTTTCTTGGTTTTAGAGTTTACTTAGTAATATAAATGAAACGATTTTGAAAATAATTTGAGATATGAAAATAAATTGATTCTGGAAGCGGTTTGATTGTGAGTTGGTTTGATTTTATGAATGATTTAATATTTGAGCTGATTCGATTTTAAAAAGAGTTTTATTGTTAGAATTGGTTGATTTGAAAATAATTTGACATTGGCACTGGTTCAATTCTGGAAAATGTTTGAGATTTTGAAATGGTTGAGAAAAGGTTTGAGAGATGTTTGGATGGGACCCAAAAAGGATGGCAGTGTCCGAGTTTTAGAGGAGATGCTGCCGAAATTTTATAAAATTGAAAGTTTTATTTAAAGTAATTAATTAAAAGATTTGTTTTTAAGCATTATAAGTTTTAAGATTGATTTGTCTATCAAAGAAAGAATTTTGTTTTGGAATTGAGATTGTTAATGAACAGAATGAAAAAGAGGATGATGAGGATTTTATTTGAAATATGGCTTTGAAAGGAACTTGGAAATGAGATTTAGATTGATGAATGATTATGATGTTGAGAATGTTGAGATGTGAACTTTGAATTATTCACATGACTTATGAATTTGAAAATATCTTAGATACGAGGTTCCATGGATTAAGTGCCGTGGCTTGTCACCACGTGTACCAGATTGAAAACTCGATACTCTGTTGACCCTACGACGTAAGTGTGTGACCGGGCACTATATAAATTCCTGGGAATGTTACCCCCTATTGAGTAACTGATGAGCGGATAATTTATACGCTTTTTGGCATTATTTTTAGTATGTTTTTAGTATATTTTAGTTAGTTTTTATTATATTTTTATTAGTTTTTAAATAAAAATCACTCTTCTGGACTTTACTATGAGTTTGTGTATTTTTCTGTGATTTCGAGTATTTTCTGGCTAAAATTGAGGGACTTGAGCAAAAATCTGATTCAGAGGCTGAAAAAGGACTGCAGATGCTGTTGGATTCTGACCTCCTTGCACTCAAAGTAGATTTTATGGAGCTACAGAAGCCCAATTGGTGCGTTCTCAATTGCGTTGGAAAGTAGACATCCTGAGCTTTCCAGCAATATATAATAGTCCATATTTTGTCCAAGATTTGATGGCTCAAACAGGCGTTCCAAGTCAGCTTAAGAATTCTGGCGTTTAACTCCAAAACTGGCACAAAAGCTGGAGTTAAACACCCAAACTGGCATAAAAGCTGGCGTTTAACTCCAAGAAAAGTCTCTACACATGGAAGCTTCAAAGCTCAGCCCAAGCACACACCAAGTGGGCCCGGAAGAAGATTTCTGCATTAATTACTGATTTCTGTAAACCCTAGGCTACTAGTTCTCTATAAATAGGACCTTATACTATTGTATTTTCATCTTTGGACGTTTAGTCCCTAGACCTTAGAGGCTGGCCATTCAGCCATGCTTACACTATTATCACTTATGTAAAGGTTCAGGAGGAACAAAGCATCTTCATACACTTATCTGAAATTCCAACCAAAGAATTACATAAGTATCTCTATCTTTATTTTATGTTTTATTTATCTTTTAATTATCAATTCTTCATCACCATCTGAATTCGCCTGACTGAGATTTACAAGGTGACCATAGCTTGCTTCGAGCCGACAGTCTCCGTGGGATCGACCCTTACTCACGTAAGGTTTATTACTTGGACGACCCAGTGCACTTGCTGGTTAGTTGTGCGGAATTGTGACAAAGTGTGATTCACGTTTAAGAGCTCCAAGTCCTTTGGCACCATTGTTGATGATCACAATTTCGTGCACCAGTAACATTGATTATTTGAGAAAAAGTTATGCATAGACTCTTGGGGATGCACGTCGGGGGACAGTCTAAGTACAATTCAGACTTGTCGGGTTGGCTGGATAACCGACAGATGAGCCTCATTAGCCATAGGACAGGCATGCATCATATGCATTTGTATACTTTGCTTGAGTTTGAACTTATTTTGGTTTGCCTAATTGCTAAACTGTTCGTAACTGCTACTTGAACTATTTGCTGTAACTGCTGCCTAATTGTGCTTTCCTTGTCTGCCTTGCCTGTGTTTGTCCTGGCGTGCTACATTTGAGATTGAACTTTGGTGCTGAATTAATGATTGTGTTGTTTGATTGCGTGGTTGGTTTCTGATTGAGATTTTCTTATAAGAAATGAAAGGTTTCGGATTTCTGAAAGATTAAACATTGTTTCTTTGAAAAGGTTTTAAATGATTACCTATTGGTTTTTTAAAAGATTCATAAGGCAATGATAATCACTAAGTTTGAAAATAGTTTTCCTATCAAATATCTCCTTATGACAACTTTGAAACTCCATGGTGAGACCGTGTGGTTAGGTTCTCACCCCCCCTACAGCTTACTTTTTCAGGAACCGGAAGAAGAAGCTTTAAGAGAAGTTATACTGCGTTCGGTTTATATGTTGTTGAATTAATTAGATTATTTTCTTCCCTCGTCTTTGTTATTACAATTTTGTAAGAGGGATATGAGTTGTATGTTATATATATATATATATATATATATATATATATATATATATTATGAGATATTATGTAAGGAGTTTTGTATATATATGAATCTATGCCTGTTTGTATTTTTCTTAAGATAAAGTATTTATTTCCAGTTTTTAAAGGAATCAGCGATACAGTATCGAGTCACAGGCTCCTATTTTAATATAGTATGTAAAGTAGTCGTAATACTTCTTTCTATCAGAGAAGCGCAGCCGGAAGCGTGACTTCTGATAGTGAGGGTGTTACATTCTACACTTAATTTTACAAATTAAATGATAATTTAATTGATATAATATTTTAATTACTTTTAAAATCATATATTGTATAAATCGAATTAAGTTGATTCGATTTCAATGTATAGAAGTATGTATAATTTTGAGCTTCATTTATTTTATTTATATAAATGATCCAAAATTAAATTTATATAATATTTTATAATGTTATCCATTAAGAGCATGAGAATGTGCAATATAATAATAGGAATAATCTTAATAAAACTCATCAAATTATGAGAATGTGCAATATAATAATAGGTATAATCGTAATAAAGTTCATCAAATTGGTGTAATGTTGGAAAATTTTAATTTTATAATCATCATCACATTTTATTACATATATGGAGTAAGAAATTCAATTGATTTAAGATTGAACATTAACTATAGAATGAGTTATGCACGCACCCGAATAATATATGATCCATCACCCATATATGAGTAGTCCATTTCGTGTTTAGCCCCATTGAAGTTCAGGAGTGGTCCATTTCGTGTTCAGCTCCATTAAAGTCCCCATTTTGCGTGTGTCCGTCACAAATTGCTCCATTTCGTAGCTGATATACATAAGTTGCTCCATTTTGTGTCTGCCTTTCTTGGAATGGGTTCTCTTATGCGTACAGTACTCCTCACTCATTTCATGTGCACCTCCCTTAAAATGAAGGTTAATTCCATCTCGTAAATGCTTGGCATAAAATGGCCATGCGCATTTCAAAAACACTTTTAAGGTATGCGCATTATGAAAAATAATGTTTTTTCCATGCGTATATAAATAAAAAAAAACCTAATATTTTATCTTTAATTGGATTTTTTTAAAAATTTAAAATTTAAAATTTAAATTTTTTTATTTTC
>NC_029786.2:92600561-92606360 GCF_000816755.2 Arachis ipaensis
TGAGAGTCATATATATAAGTAATTTCTTACTTTATTAATTTAAAATATATATCCTAGTCTTTTTCCTAATATCACTGACGGTAACACCATTATTGAACTAGATAGTTGTCACTAATTAATTTAATATGATTCTTGGGCCATGCTTTTATTACAATAATTTAAATTGACTTCAGATTGACTTGCTCCGTTGTTGTGAGTTGTAACTTTCTTAGAAGTCAGAACTCAGAAACATAGCAGATTCTTCGTCCTATGGAAAATCATTTCTAAGCTGAGAAACTTGTAGCAATCAGAACTCAGAAGCCAGAGCTATTGTATCTACGAGTTTGCTGTTAAGAAATAAACATGACTCCTGACAAGGTATAACTTCTTCCTTTTCCGGTATTTTATCTTCTCTGTTCAATTCGATACCAATAATGAATCGTTTTCTCTTTCTAACTTGAAGTCGAAGGACGAAAGTGAATGGATGATTCCCGTTGAAGTGATGCTGGGTTCTCTTGATCACGGAGAAGTTCAAGCGTGCAGCATTTCAAGAATCCCAGACGAGATTCGAGCCCCAAAACAAGAATGTTACAAGCCGAAATTGGTGTCTGTAGGACCCTTACACAGGGGAGCCACAAGGCAGATTCTCTTAATGGAAGAACCCAAATGGCGCTACGCCAAGTCCTTCCTTGACCACAAGGTGCAAAACAACCAAGGAGGACACAAAAACAAAGAACCAGGACCCCGAGAGTGGGGTAAGGAAATTCTCAAGCTTGACAAGGTGGTTCGCGCTTCCTACGGCGGTGACCTCGACTTGGATCCCCAGGACCTCGCCAAAATCATGTTGGTAATCGCCCTACTCTAATTACTTTTTTGCGACAAGAGAAATGTTAGTTAGAGGCTAATATTAGCAACACTTTGTGCCAACGCCTTATTTTTATACTATTAGGATTTAAGATTTAAGATTTTGTTAGCAAGGTGTTGTTCGAAAATCATAAATTTTGTTAATCATGTAACATTGCTCTTGTGAAAATAACAATAGCGTTTGTGAGACAAGAAAGAACTTAGTCCAAACAACCCACAGTTAACTTATTTAACGTTCATTAATTATCGTTAGAATAGTTGTGTAATATTAGATGTAATAAATATGTAATTACCAATGTTATGTATTTAGATATTATCTCCCTAGTATTTATCTGTGTCGTTTGTTTCATTCACATGTCGCCAACACATTAAATGATTTTGTTATGACATGTTGTGTCAATTGATTAGTCAGGAAATAACCGGATGTTGAATTTTTGTGTCTCCTGTTTTGTATAATTCTAATTGGAGCAGGAGATATTGCCATAGGTTACACAAAAAGTAGAAAGTGAACTAAATCTCTCTGGGGTTGACTCTCTGGTTTCCAAGGTCATATTGTTTGGTAGTTGAAAAGTGACAAAAATATAATTATAGGCACATAAGAATATGTGTGAGAAAGGAGATACATTTACAATAAAGTGTTCGGATTTTAACTGAGACAAGATTACAGAGATGGAAAGACTAAGATAGAAGAGATAGAGACAAAATCTTTTCTGTTTTTCTTTTTAAAGTGCACATAACATACAAGACAAAATTTGTCTCTGACTCCACAGCTAAACTAGCTTTTTTTGTATTTTTATCTCAGTTGAAATTCAAATGCAACCTCTACTCATTGAACAAGGTCCATTTGTACATGTTGCAGGTGGATGGCTGTTTCTTGCTAGAACTTCTCCATAGGCTTGGGGAATACATGGATCCACATACAAACCAGGGCGAAACTTTTTCCAATGACCCATTCTTAGAGACAGAGGAGAAGGTGCAGTGTGTGCTGAATGATATTTCGATGCTGGAAAATCAGATCCCTTTCATTGTTCTCAAGAAGTTGTACAATAATGTCTTCCCTGAAAACAACAACAATTACAACCGTAACAAGGTTGCAGAAGATCATCGTGTGGCCGATGTCATGCGTAAAGCCTTTGGTTACAATTCAAAAGACCGGCATGGTTCGGCTCATATGCTTCACTTAATGCACTTGTCCACAGTTGAAGAAGACAACAATCAAGAAGCCAAACGATTGAGACAAGCATGCCGAGAACTAAAGCGATGCGCTACTAGGCTTCGAGCTGCAGGAATAACCATTAAACCAACAAATAGCAACAGCATTGCAAATGGTAATGTCAATGCTAATACTAGTGTTAACAATCAGCATAAGCTTGTGGACATATTTGATTTTAACATAAGTTTCAATGAGCAAGACAAGATACTCGAAATACCGGCTTTGCATATTAAGGAAACAACGGAAGCGAGATGGAGAAACTTGATTGCTTGGGAGCAGAGCAGAATTTGGATAAGAGGCAAGTACACTTCCTATGCTTTGTTCTTCCAAACTTTGATATGCTGTGAGCATGACCTCAAGTTTCTGGAGAAAAAGGGAGTGATAGTGAATGAGTTCAAGAAGAGCAATGCTGAAATTATGACAATGTTTCGCACCATCTCTGATGGTGTTGATCACATGGATTCAAGTTACAGTGACCACTGTATGAAACTTAATGCACACCGGACTACATTGGTCACGAAAGCGTTTCGCGAATGGCCTATAATCACTTGGCATAGGTGCAGGCATGTTCTTGAGACTCTTGTGTTCTATTGGTGGAACTGGCTAGCGATTTTGATACGCGATCATATCCCAACAGTGTGGAAATTTTTCGGCGTTGTGGCCGCGATTGTGTTGCTTGTTCTCACAATTATGCAGACATATTATTCAGCTAAGCAGACACATTATTCAGCTGAGCAGGCACATAATGCAACTAGTGGCTCTTAAGGCATCAGCAAGAAAAGTGCTATTTGTGTTTCTTAATGTTTTTTCAAGTTTAAAATTGAATGCACAATTGTGATATTGAAGCTTGTGTATGTTAATGGAAGAGATTTAGGTCCATGTTGAACATTGAAGAGGTGTTTTCCTGAAATTATTGTGAATGAAATCTTTTGTCTTGTTCTGTTTGAGATTGTCAAAGAAATCAAGCAACTCTATTATGATCCTTATATTCTTACAATTACAGCAAAATTAATGAACTAATTTTGTGAGATCAACATATAATTTTTCCAAAGAAATAAAGTGAGCATGAATTTTCACCACTTTCTCAATTGACCACAATTCTGCTAGAAGGTCAATAATTGTAACACAGCAAATCAAAGCAACCTTAAATGAATTAACGGCTATCCCAAGTAATAATTAGCACATAACTGCCTTCAGGTTACCACCAGATTTATGATTAGAAGTCAGAACTCAGAAACATACTTATGAACAACGCTTATTCATAACATGATTTTCTAAATATTGAAACTCGTATCTAAAAAAGTTATATCCATTAACCATCCACAAGTTCAAAGAAATTCACTAGAAGTATATTAGAATTAAAAATGATGGGATCAATTTATTTATCTATTTATTTCTTTTTTGAACGAGTTTCATATATGTAAACTTAATTAAATTTGTTCATAATAACTTCGGTTCTATTTTCACCTCCAACATAACATACATGATGAATCACGAATAGACTAGTTATTTTATTGCACTGTTTTCTAATTGCACTCCTTTGTGGGAAAGATGGTATGGTGATGGATGATGGGTGTTCAAACTGCATCACCTTTCAACCTTTACCAACCTTAGTGACCCCCATCAAGCACCGTAGTGGCACACTGTGAGTAATAATAGCCATTGAACCACCATGCAATTGCCTATAAGACACTGCCGCCGGAGGATGTCAAAGAAAAGAGGGGAAGGGCATGGTTTTGTGTTGGAGTTTTGTGGAGTAAAACACTAAAAGTAGTCCTGAGATTCACAAAATGCACTAATTTAGTCCCTGACTTTTCAATTGCATTATTTATGTCCTCGACTTTGGAAAAAATGCACCTAGTTAGTCCCTTTCCCTTTTTCCGCAAAACTCCTTCCCGGCGGCAGTGATGTAGCAATTTTTTGCCTTGCTGGAGGGTTCAACGGTTACATGTAGGGGTGACAAACGAGCCTAAACCCGCCGGGTTGGCCCGCATAACCCACCAAAAAAGGCGGGTTGGGCTGCAAAATTGGGACCGCCAAATAGCAAAAATCCGCCTAACCCGCACCGCTTAAACCGCAGGTTTTGGCGGGGCGGGACGGGCTTCCCCGCCGGGCTTAGTATTTTTTTGGTAAGGGGTATTTTTACAATTTTTTTTGCCAAAACCCAACTTTCTCCAACCCAACTTACAAGAGAATGAAGATGAAAATGGAGTGTTTTGGATTATGTTTATTTTGTTTTAGAGACAATATTTATAATTATGTTTTGGATTATATTTATTTTGCTTTGGGAACAATATTTATAATTATGTTTTGGATGAAAACTTAGTTGGATCGCCTTACTAGGCGGGGCAGGGCGGGCTTCTGGCGGGGTGGAACGGGCTTCCCCGCTTGCCACCCCTAGTTACATGACATGGCCATGGAAAATTTGAAATCCAATGTGGTCCCTGAACCCCTTTTTAACCCTAACTGCTGTGCTGGGTAGAAGGATGATTGGACGTGCAAATGAGGGAGACGGGAGTTCTATTCGGTTGTCAAGTGAGTAAACCAGTTTTTCATCATCATTCTTCTTAAACGTCCCACCATTGTAGAACATGATATCCAACAATTTTTCCATCTATACTGAAAATAGGTATAACAATTTATCTAATGTATGCTATTGATAACATAATAAAAAAACTACAGTAAAAAATAATCCAATATTGTTTAAAAACAGATACTTCATCACATTACCATTATAGAAACACCCTCATTCCCTATGTAAAAATAGAGCATTCACAAAATTCAAACCCACACCACCTAGTGCAAGAAATCTTACCTAATAATATAGCATTCAATGATTTTTTATCAACCAACACAAAATTTCCAACTCAAACTCACAACAATGGATACCTTAACAATAAAAAATAAATTAAAAAAATATTTTATTCAATGCATGCCTACCTCTGTGTTAGGGGGCTTCACGAGGAAGCTTTGCTCCTTCCTTCCCCAATTTTGAACGACCGATTAGCACGTTTCGACCGTCTCCAATTTGTGTCACCACAAAAAACCTCAGCAAAACTAGCAAACTACGGGGTATGGAGCTTTCAATTCGAACGAGATGAAGAAGATGAAGTGGCAAAGTGATCTCGAGGGTCTTAACTTTTGGTGTTTAACTCCCTTCTTGAAGCGGCGTCGTTTTCATTTTTTAGCGCCAAATCTTAATACGACGTCGTTTTCCATAATCCAGCATGGCAAAAAAATTGCCACATCACTCCGCCGGGAAGGAGTTTCGACGAAAAAGGGGGAAAGGACTAACTAGGTGCATTTTTTCCAAAGTCGAGGACATAAATAGTGCAATTGGGAAGTCAGGGACCAAATCAGTACATTTTGTGAATCTCAAGGACTACTTTGGTGTTTAACTCGAGTTTTGTGAACCTGCATTAGTTGGTGCCTACCAAGCACGAACACTTTGTTAAGTTTTCATGTTCGACATTCGTCCGATGCTCATCCAACATTTGTCGGACATGCAGTTTTCGTGTCCAACTATGCTTTAATAAAAAATTAAAAATACTTTTTCAGTATATTTGGATACACCTAGATAACGTGGTCAACTTTATTTTTAATATATATTCTTAAAATAAGTTTAGAAATAGTATATATTATTATTTATTAAAATAAAAATTTATTTTAAATATTTTATATTATTAAAAATAATTAAAAATTTTATTTATATTTCAATATTAATAAAATATTAAAATATTATT
>NC_029786.2:92607053-92608665 GCF_000816755.2 Arachis ipaensis
TCTATAAATACTTTTTATTATTTTTATATGCTATATGTTTACTTCCACTATTTAAAATTTTTGAATCCATCACTACTTTTGAGCGTATTTCTTAATTTATTTTTTATAATTCAGTGAATACAATTTATTACAGTAAATTAATTATATCAACTAATTGATTTGATTAGATATTTAAATATCACATAATTTATTATAATTCATATCAATCAAATAATTGTAATTTATTATATCAATTATTTTAATTCGGTAATTTATAAGGTACATAATAGCATAGATGATTTGTTACTTATAATGATTAAATACAGTAAATACAGATTAATTTAGTTAAAAAAATCATTGTCTCATATGTTTTTCTATTTATTTTTTTAATTTATTAAATCCAATCAATTATAATAAATTAATTATATTAACTAATTAATTCAATCAATTATTTTATAATTTATTTTTTGAATTCAATAAATCAAATAAAATCAATTATACTAATTATTTGTATCAACTAACTGGTTTGATTAATTCTTAAAAATATTTTTATTTAACTTATTTTATTTATTTAAATACATGAATTATAACTGATTAGTTATTTAATTTTATTACAATAAATATCAAATTCTATTTCGAATATAAAAATATAAAATTTTATTCCTTCTATTTTTATTTTACCACTATAAAATACCATATATGCTAGAAGAAAATATCATTCATTTACCAATTATTCTTTCATTAGGTAGCTTTTACAACAATTCTTTTTTTTCCTATGAGGCGTTGTCGCAAGAAGGTAACTATCGTGGACACAAACCACCACATACTCTTCAACTCTCATGCTCATCAGTCACATCAATATATGATATGTTATCCATGAAGCATTTATAGACCATGGTGTTATCATGTATGCATAAATAAAAAAATTTTCGTAATTAAGCTTCAGTCATTTACCTGTTTGTGAAATTACTTTCAATTTGTGTTGTGCAATGATATTATGGTTTAATTTAAGCTTTTATTTTAAAACTGTGTTATGATTTTATCTCATCATTTTCTCTTAGATATCAAGTTGATGTATTTTTATTTATTATTATTGAAACGGATGTGATATAAAATTTGTAAAAAAAAATAAAACTCTCACATTCAATTTATTTTATTGTAGCCTTTTATCTATTCTATTTCTTTTTATTTTCTTCTTATTCATTTTATTTTTTTTTAAATATCATATAATTTATTATAATTTATACCAATTAATTATTATAATTCATTATATCAGTTAGTTTAATTCACTAATTTATAATATGCATGATAAAATAGATTATTTGTTACTTATACGTTTATTCTTCTAAAATCTAATTCTGAATAATTATATTTTTAGTTTTAGTGATGAACAAAATATTATTAATAATAAATAATAATTAACCACTCATACTTTTAATCAAAGTGTTTGGATGATTTTTATATTTATTAATATTAATTGTTGATTATTTTTCGTCAATAAATTGTATTATAATTTTATGTTAGTTCATAATTGATTAATGATTAATATTCATGAAGCTATATTATTCTAAATTTTATATTTTACAAATATTTTATTTAAATGTATTTTAAACATGAAAATGTATTTTTTTAA
>NC_029786.2:92608706-92621692 GCF_000816755.2 Arachis ipaensis
AATTATTCTAAATGAATATTTTATCAAATACTAATTAAAGCCATCCTTCCATTTGTTTTTACTAATTTATTATCAAAGCTATTATATAAAATTAAAATCGTATTAATGAATTTAATATTAAAGTTAATTTGACTTTTTATTTAGTGTGTTTTTCGATTTTCTTAGTCTAATCAACAAAAATTATTCAATTATAAATAGTCACTTTTATCTTATTTTATATTATTAGCTAATTAAAATTACTAAAATTTAATAATACAATTCTGTTTTATATTTTTATATTTAGTTCAATCCATCTAAGCTATATAATAATCATTTTAATTTTTATATTTTATAATGTAATACTACATACATTAATAGTAAAATAACATAATAAATTTTTATGTTTTAATATTAAATATAAAATTAATACGTACAAAAGTTTTTAAACTTTTAAATTAATACGAATCATTGTAAATAATACTTATTTATGACATAAACAAAGAAATATAGAATCTCAAGTTTTGCATATAAAAATTTAGGAACATGTTATATGTACAAATGTAATGGCATAGTATTACTTTTTTTAATGGTGTGGACCAACAACTCTAATTTTATTTCACGGTCAAATTTAAAAAAAAGAGTTGTAATTTTAAAGATAGTCAGAAAAAAAAATAAAATTAATCAAGTCCATAGGGTAGAATAAGTAAAATAATGTGATACCCACATTACAACATCCAAATAAAACAACCTAGAATCTAAAATACTTATCTTTCTCTTTCTCGCCGTCTATTATATTATCGATTCTCTAATATAAAATTTAATTTTTTACATTTAATGATTGAGTCAACGTAGCATGTTTCTGAGAGTGTTTCTTAATTTATTTTGTTTAACTCATTAAATACAATTAATTATGATGCATTAATTATATCAACTAATTGATTTGATTAGATATTTAAGTATCACACAATTTAAAATTATGTATATTGAATGGATTTTTTGATATATTGTAACACCCTACCACACAGAGTCTTACGCTTAAGTCGTAAAGCAGAGGTGGCAAGGTATTATGACCTCTAAAAGAAAAGACATATAAATATAGTTGAAAGAAATTATATCTAGGAGCCTTGAAGAATTAGCTAAACAAGAACAATAAACAGAAATATCGTATGACTCACGCGTGGATATTCATAAAACAGATAGGTAAGATCAAAAGAAAACTGAAAATATATACATATCAGAGTTTCAAAATACAGATAGCAAGCTCTAGACTCGACCTGCGAAGCTAAGGCCGGCCAGAGTATATGATTATATATTTATGTACAACCCAAAATAAAACTCAAACTACAAAATAAACACCTGCATCTCCAAGTCAACCTTTAGGAAGAACAAAACACAAGATATACATGCGGAGATTCTATAAACATATATACGTAGCATAAAACAAAATATGACAGTCCAAAAGATAGTTCTTCGCTTGTAAGGCCAGACGCTCAACGAGGTGTCTCTCGACATGTATCTGAAAAACAATAACAGAGTATGGGATGAGAACCGGAGGTTCTCAGTATGGTAAAGGTGCCCGCATAGTTAATATAAAAGGTCTCGGGAAAGCCAGAGGCATTCATAGAACTCCGACACTCATATTTCAGCTTAAGAATTTAACTAACCCAAAAATTAGGTAAGTTGTCTAAGGTATTCTAGTTTTGAATCTAACTTTAACTTAATACTTCACTTTCTGTCGCCTCCAATCTTCTAAATTACTGGTGGAACAACCCTCTCCCCTCACACCTTCGTCAAGAGGGATTTCTCAGAAAACATACACATACAGTTCAAGCAAGGAAAACACAGATAGAAAAGCATTTACAGCAAGTAGAACAAGTAGTGGATAAGTAAAATTAAATAGTTAAGCAAACCAAAATAATGCACACTCAAGCAAACAAACAAATGCATATGATTATACCTGTCCTATGACTGATGAGTCTCATCTGTCGGTTATACAGCCAACCCGACATGTCCTGGTAGTTAACCATTGGACAGTCCCTCTGTGCGTGCATCCCCAAGCTCAATAATATTTGATGGAGTCAAACTCCAAGCTCAAATATAATATTCCATGGAGTCACGTTCCAAGCTCAATAATATAGTATTCCATGGAGTTAAACTCCAAGCTCAATAATATAGTATTCCATGGAGTCGAATTCCAAGCTCAACAATATAGTATTCCATGGAGTCGAACTCCAAACTCAAATATAATATTCAATATTCATATATATGCATGCCCATGGGGAATCCGGGGAGTTAAAGTGCCCGGTCACATCTTGTGACAGAGGGTCAACAAATAGTCTCAAATACACAAGCCACATAATAATCTCTTTCTTTTTAAAATATCACCTCAAATCAAAACTCCAATTCCTATAGAAGTTTTGGCAGTATCTCCTCTAAAGCTCGAATTTCTGCCACCCTTCAAGGTCCCAACTATCAAATCAAACACCTCTCAGTCCTTCAAATTATTTCCGATAACAAATCATTTCAAAATCAAACAAATACCAATATTAAATCTTTTCAAAACCGACCCACTTCAACAGCAAATTATTAACAATAGCTAAACCACACATTTTATTCTATATGCACAATCCATCAATTATACATTCAATTCATTCCTATCTTAAGGTCTTCTAGCCTAAATTTTCACGTGACATTAAACATTAACTACGAGAAACCAAAATCATACCTTCATACGGAATCAAAATATTCAAAGTTCCGCAGAAGCTTTCTGAGTGAGCTATCGAAGAAGAAAATGTCCAGAATCGTCTGTGCCTCCTAAAATTCCCGTTGGCCAAACCCAAAGGAAAGAGGAGTTACGTCACTGTCAACTTCCACTAATAAAAAATGGTGCCAACGTGTAGAGGAGGAGGTTACGAATACTCTTACCGGATTAAATTTTTTATTGGAGTTACGGATTTTAAGAAATTGAAGCCGGAAGTTCGAAAGAATTTACATCGATCACGCTCTTCTCTCTCGCCATTTTCTTTTCCTTTTCTCCTCTCCCATACGCTAATCATATATATATATATATATATATATGTTAAATACGCCGCCTTGGCTTTCTTTATAATATATATATATATAATATGATACATAGTAAATTTTCATGTTTTAATATTAAATATAAAATTAATACGTACAAAAGTTTTTAAGCTTTTAAATCAATATGAATCATTGTAAATAATACTTATTTATGGCATAAACAAAGAATACGGAATCTTAAGTTTTGCATATAAAAATTTAGGAACATGTTATATATACAAATGTAATTGCATAGTATTATTTTTTTTAATGGTGTAAACCAACAACTCTAATTTTATTTCACGGTCAAATTTAAAAAAAAAAAGTCGTAATTTTAAAGGTAGTCAGAAAAAACAACAAAATTAATAAAAAAAAAGTTAACTTATATTATTCTATTAATTTATTTAATATATTAAATTATTTTTATTTATATTAAGATTAATTTTAAATATTTTAAAATAAAAAGTATAATTAATTATAATTTGCATCTTAAATTATATTGAGTACACGATATTCTATTGTGTTGCTAAAAGTAAAAATGAGATAACAAATATAATTTTATCTCTTAATTCAGTATATTTATTTATATTTTATACTTTTTTTATGATTAATTTTGTACAGTGTTGGTATATTAAATAAAAATACTTGTTATAATAACAAAAAATAAAATAAAATTTTAATTAGTAATTTTATATTCTTTACTTTTTTTTCAATTTTATTTTGGATTTTAATTTATTACTAAAAGGTAGTGAAATTCTATTGATTCTGAAATAAAGTTACAAAAAGGTCCATAGGGTAAAAAATAGTAAAATAATATGATACCCACATTACAACATCCAAATGAAACAACCTAGGATATAAAATGTTTATCTTTCTCTTTCTCGCAGTCTATTATATTATCGATTCTATTATATAAAAATTAATTTTTTACATTTAACGATAAAGTCAACGCAGCATGTTTCTGAGAGTGTTTCTTAATTTATTTTGTTTAACTCTTTAAATACAATTCATTATGATGCATTAATTATATCAACTAATTGATTTGATTAGATATTTAAGTATCACACAATTTAAAATTATGTATATTGATTTGATTTTTATGATATATAAATTTAAGGAATAAATTAAAATAATATAATTTATTACTTATTTAATTTGAATACAATAAATACAAAATTAATTTAGTCAAAAGTTTATTATTTTCTAATTTTCTATACATAAAAATGAAAACAAAATTGTAAAAATAATCTTTTTATCGTTTTTGCTATTTTAATTTTATTTTATTTGCTTTTTTTATGTGTAATTTTATTTTACATTAACTTTGTGTATTTAATAACAAAATATATTCATATTAATTTTATCATATAATAATATATTTTTCTCCTATGTTAATCAAAGAATTTCAATAGTTATCAACTACATCTAAGAGAATGACTGAGAAGTGAAAACTACGATAAGTTAAACACAGGTTCAAAATGTTGAAACAAAGGAAAGAAAATAGTGGATATATGATTAGAGAAAAAGATATAATAACGAGAAATATATTAAAACTGGATTTTTACTCAAACTAATAAAAGTGAGGTACGGTGTCAATTCCTCATGAATTCATTTTTCCTTTAAAATGAAATCACTATTTTCTCTTCTAAATTTATTTTAGAAAAATATCTTTATTATAATTATATTACAATTAACATTTAACGAATAATGCATGATTATACTAATTTAGGAAAATATCTTTATTATAATTATATAAAATCAATATTTAATACATTATCAACTAATAAAAGTAAAGTGTCAATTCCTCATGAATTCATTTTTTCTCCAAAATGAAAGCACTATTCTCTCTTCTAAATTTATTTTAGAAAAATATCTTTATTATAATTATATTACAATTAACATTTAACGAATAATGCATGATTATACTAATTTAGGAAAATATCTTTATTATAATTATATTACAATTAACATTTAACGAATAATGCATGATTATACTAATTTAGGAAAATATCTTTATTATAATTATATTACAATTAACATTTAACGAATAATGCATGATTATACTAATTTAGGAAAATATCTTTATTATAATTATATTACAATTAACATTTAACGAATAATGCATGATTATACTAATTTAGGAAAATATCTTTATTATAATTATATTACAATTAACATTTAACGAATAATGCATGATTATACTAATTTAGGAAAATATCTTTATTATAATTATATTACAATATTACAATTATATTACAAGTAGCATTTAATGAATAATGCATAATTATAATAATTTAGAAAAATAAAATAAAGTCCAGTAATTTATCTTTCGACTGCACACGTATGTAGAATAACTTTTAAGAAGGAGTCATGTATAATAAATACGGTCGATGATGATTGTAAAACTATATACAAACATTGATATAATATTATTTCAAGTATATATTTTGCAGGTCTCAAAGAAAAGTGTTGAGTTATTTTTTAGTGGGTTTAAATTATTTATTATTTATTAGAGAATTTTGTGCATTAGAATTGTCTAATAATTTATTATTTATTTTGAACTGATTTTGATATGTTCTTACTTGATAGTAAAATAATATATAAAAATTTGTTGGTGGGTCTAAGTATTACTAGGTTATTTATGGTAACATTGAGTATATATGTTTGATTTATTGAAAAAAGTAAATTACTAAAACTAATTAATAACTATTTTAGAGTTAATACATTTAATACTAGATTAAAAAAAATAAACAATACATAATATGTTACATTTTTATTAATCAAATTATTATAATTCAAATTAATCTTAACAAAAGAATTTAAAATTATAATTTCAATCTTATCACGTGCATGACACGGGTTATTACACACTTGTTTTGTTTATAATTGTAAGTAAAATACTTACACTTTATTGGTCTCAGGATCACTCACTCACATAAATAATACTATTATATTTTCAAACTTTTAAACTCACCAATACTCATATAAAATAATAGAATAAAGAAGGACTTTACATAATCATGTTTTTTTTTTCATTTTAAAGAATACACATAATACACAAAACATGTATGACTTTATATAGACTAATTTTTTTAATAAAATAATAATTTCTTTTTCTTAACAACTAAGACTACATTGGTGATGATAATGAAGTTTGTAGAGCTTACATGCTTTGTCATCATTCTTTTAATAATCAAATACCTCTCTTAAACATTCTTGGTAATTCTTCAAATATTCAATATCTTCTAGTAATTAAATAGATGATTATTGTTTTCAACTCAAACTTTACTTCTTCAATTCTTTAACCATGTTTCATAAAAATTCTAGTCCATGCAAATTGATATAAAATTTTTAATCAACATTGCCCCCTTAAATCAAACTTGCAGAATTAATCATTCCAAGTATCTTCTTTAACTTGTAAAATGACTCGATCTTCAATGACTTTGTAAATATATCTGCAACTTGATCTTTAGTGGAATAGTACTCAATCAAAACTTTTCATTTACCAACTCTCTGATTTTGTGAAATTGAATATCAATATACTTCGATCGTCCATGGAACACAGGATTTTTGCAAAGTGCAATAGCTGACTTGTTATCGCAAAATATCGTCGTTGGAGTACTTTGTTTCTCGTTCAATTTCTCAAGAATTCTTCTTAGTCAAATTGCTTGCGTTGCATAACTTGTTGCTGCTATATATTCTGCTTCTGCTGTAGAGAGTGCTACTACTGGTTATTTCTTTGACGACCATGAAATTACAATAGAACCAAGATGAAATACAAACCCTGAAATACTTTTTCTTGTTTCTATATCTTCGGCCCAATCACTATTAGTGTAGCCAACAAGGTTTATTTCATTAGTATTCTGATAATAAATTCCATCATTTAAAGTACCTTTGATATATCGAAGAATTCTTTTTGCCGTTTGCAAATGGTTGGTACAAGGCTCCTCCATAAATCTGCTAAGCAAACGAACTCCAAACACAATATCTGGTCTGGTTGCAGTTAAGTACCTTAGACTTCCAATCAAAATTTTGTAATATGTAGGATTTACTGTTCTTCCTTTATCTTCTCCCAGCAACTTGAACTTCTCTTCGACTGGAGTAAGAACTGGCTTTGAATGTTCCATCTGAAATTTTTTCAAAATATCATTTGCATATTTCATCTGAGAAATGAAAATTTCATCATCTTTTCGAAGAACTTTGATGCCAAGGAAATAAGACATCAAGCCCATATCCGTCATTTCAAAGTGCTTTATCATAGCCTCCCTAAATTCTACAATTATCTTCAAATTGTTGCCAGTAAAGATTAAATCATCAACATAAAGACACACGATCAAGGTATCTCCAGGTTCAACGAACTTGATATAAAGCGTATGCTCGAATGGACATCTTTTGAAATCATTCTAACTGAAATAAGAATCAATCTTCTTGTACTACGCTCTTGGTGCTTGATTTAACCCGTACAAAGCTTTCTTCAACTTGTAAACTTTATCTTCTTCTCCAAAAACTTCATATCCTGTAGGTTGCTCAACGTACACTTCTTCTTCTAAAGTGCCATTTAGAAATGTAGACTTAACATCCATTTGATGTATCTTCCACTTATTTTGAGTAGAGAGTGAAATAATCATACAAATAGTATCTAATCTAGCAACAGGAGCAAATACTTCAAAATAATCGATACCTGACTTTTGTTTGTATCCTTTAGCAACTAAACTTGCTTTGAAATGATCAACTTCACCGTTGGATTTGTACTTAGTTTTGTAAACCCACTTTACTCCAATTTACTTCTTATTAGTTGGTAAATCTATCAGCTCCCATGTGTCATTCTTTTCAATGGCATGAATCTCCTCATCCATTGCTTTCTTCCAATTGTTATCTTTATAGGCTTCTTCAAAGTTCAAAGGCTCACAATCTGAAAATAGAGCAAAATTTATGATTTTTTCATTGAACGGATCATTGTCATTGCCAACTTCATAATCTGCTAATCTAGCAGGTAGTTTCCACTCTCTTTGTGATCTTCTAGATGATTCTGATTGTTCAGTTGTATCAGGTTGCCTTTCTTCTACTTCATCACACATATTTGGAATTATAGTCAGCTGTTTTTCTGTCTTTTGTGTTCCAGTCCCACATGTCTTTCTCGTCAAACGTCGGAATTATAGTCAGCTATTTTTCTGTCTTTTGTGTTCCAGTCCCACATGTCTTTCTCGTCAAACGTCACATCTCTGCTGATGATCACTTTCCTTGATTCTGGATTATACAGCTTGTATGCTTTTTAGTATGTGCTATAGCCGATACAGATATAATTCTCGCATTTGTCATCTAATTTCTTCCTTAATTGATCTAGTATGTAGGCATCAGCTATATATACACCCAAAGACTTTGAAATGATGGATGGAAGGCATCCCTTTCCACTCCAAGCTTCCTCTGAAATTTTATCTCGAACACTCTTCGTTGGACACCTGTTTAAAATATGAATTGCCGCTGCGACTGCTTCTGCCCAAAATTCTTTAGACATTTGTTTTGACTTAAGCATGTATCTGACTATATCCATGATGGTTCTATTCTTTCTTTTAACAACTCCATTTTGTAGGGGTGTTCAAATCCAACCTGATCCAAATTAAACCGCTCATTCAATCCAATCCAAACCGAAAACCGTTTAAAATCGCACTAATTCAGATTTGATTGGATTCTATTTTTTTGCAAACCGCTGGATCGGATCGGATTTTGAATCTACTTTTCATAACCAATCCAATCCAATCCAAACCACACAATGTATTATAATATTATTATTTTTTTTATTATATTTACAATTATACTTATAACATGTTCAATTTGTTATACATTTTTATATTATTCATGTATTATTATTATTTAATAATTTATTATTATTTTAAAATTATTAATTTCTATTTTGATTATATCATCTCATCGTATTATACACTATTATTTTTTCTTATTATTTTTTACATGTATAACTATTATTGTCTTGCCGTTACTATGATGTTGCCTTGTTTTATTCTCCTTTTTTATTTTCTTCTTCTATTCACTCCGACCGCAATAATCAATTACCACCGTATCATATTATCATTATCGCAGCTCTTATTTTTGTTTATCACTTTGATCCATACATATCCATTGTGTTAACTTTTGAGTTGTTAAAGATTTGTTAAAAGAATTATTTTTTTTTTGATTTAGATATCTAGATGTATAACTATTATAAAGATACTTATTTTTCATACTTACTTGTTAAGTCATATTTTATCATTTAAAAAAAATTAAGATATAAAGCATTTTAAAATTTTGTATAGAATAATTAAATAAAAATTAAAAAATTTATTAGTTATTTAATTTCTTTAATGTATAGAATAATTGAATTTAAATTAATTTAGGTATAATACTAAAATCATTATGTTGTTACTATGTGTAACAATGAAGATAAAAATTTATAAATATTTACAAATTTATTTATTTCTCAATTATATTTAATTTGAAGTAGATATAAAAATTTATATTTAAATCATTCTTTTTCTCTCATAATTTTATTAGCTAAAAATATTTTACTTCTTATAATTTTATATTTAATATTTTAAATTATCTTTAGTCTTATTATTCTTTTAAAATTTTTAATTTTTATTTTTATTATTCTTTTTTTTTATCATTATCTATCTACATATGCCTTACCACCACTCTTATATTAGCTTATTCTCTCTTCTTTCCTCCGTTTTTATTCTCTTTCTATCTCTTCTTCAATCGCAATTAGTTACCAATATATATTAGTTCATAATTATTACACTCAGAACAAAATATTACTTTAAAAATAAAAGTTTAAAAAAAATCTCGTAACTCATTTACACTCCTATAAATATAATGAATGAGTAAATTTAACTTTTTTTATTATGAGCTTTTTTTATTATCTAATACCTTCAAAGTCACATATTTTCATTTATGATAAAAGTTAAAAATTAAAGTTAAATGACATGAGTACTTTTTAGTTTAATAAAATTAAAATAAAGTACAAAAATAAGAATAAAAACTAAAAAAATAGATGACTCTAGAAAAGGATAATGTTAAATTTTATGTAACACTAATTTATTTTATTATATTTATTTTTGTACCAAATAACAAAAAAGTTAAAATTTATGTCCTTTTTTTATTACTTATGTTACTTATTTAGAGTTGTTTAAATTATACTCTATAGCCATTGAGTCGTGTTTTCTTCCAACAAAAAAATAGTTATAAAGTTATTTTCATTTTTTTATAGGAATACATCCATTAAATAATTTTAATAATTAATGTAAAATTTAAAAAATTAAATAAATATATATTTATTTTGATTACATTCAAGAGTGAATTATATATATTCCTATAGTCAAGAAATAGACTTAACTTGTTTTATGATAAATAATTTTTAATCATCAAATTTATAAAAAAATCTCATCTTTTTATTTATCCTAAAAGTTCAACATTAAAACTAATGTTAATACTTTTTTTTAACAGAACTAAAATAAAACATAAAAATAACAATACAAATTTTGAATCCCAAAATATAAAATGGTTATAAGATAAAAAAATTACTTAAATATAATTTTTATAAGGTACTCTATGAATGAACTCAAATGAATGAATATTATATATAAAATGAATTCTGATATATTGGTACAAAAATTATTCTGTGTAAATTTTTTCAAAAAAATATTGTCTGTTAAACTATTTTACTTTTATTCTTTTAAAAGCATATCCATAATAAAACAATTCGCATGAATAATTTACCTCCAATAGAAAACTCTTGATAAAGTTGCTGTAAAAAATGTGTGAAAGTTTTTTTATTCAACGTAACTGATGGATGTACAGGAGAAATTTTTTAACAATAAATTTCTCTAGGGTAATATTGGAACTTAAATTTAGACGCTAATTGACATTATATATTATATAGGTACCTAGAGTATATTAGAAGAGTATGATAAGAAAAAAATTATTTTGTGTAAATTTATTTTTTAAAAAATTTGTTCATATTGAATTATTTTATTTTTATTTTTAAAAATATATTGAAATAATAAAAATGAAGATTTTTTATTTAACATAACTGATAAAAAAATTTTTTAATAATAAACCTTTCCTTAGGAGCAATATTGGAACTTAAATTTAAACACCAATTATCTGTATATAAAGTTTTGTGTTATATATTTAAGTAAAGTGAGAAGAATGTAAGAGAAGATGAATAAGAAAAGAAAAAAATTTTTCAATTATGCAGTAATACTAACCTGATATGATAGATAGATAGTTATAGAGGAAAGAGATAATTATAGAAGTTTTGTGATTGTGTGAATTAATTAGATAAGAGAGAATCGTGAATGTATATATATGATAAGAGAGTAGATAAAGTAGTGAAAATTTTTTAATATGGAATAACTGACATATAGTGGGATAGATTATTAGGAAGGGTAAAATTAGAAAAGAATTTTGGACACCAAACCTATGTATTGGCATTATATATTGTTATGGAATAACTGACATAGTAGGATAGATTATTAGGAAAGGTAAAATTGGAAAAGAATTTTGGACACCAAACCTATGTATTGGCATTATATATTGTTATAGATTATAGATATGATATCGTAGTAATTGATTGTGGTTGGGGTTAATAGAAGAAAAATAAAAAAGGAGAATAAAACAAGGCAACATAATAGTGACGGCGAGACAATAATAATTATATATGTAAAAAAATAATAAGAGAAAATAATAGTGTATAATATGATGAGATGATATAATCAAAATAAAAATTAATAAAAATAATAATAAAATTAAGATAATTAAAGATGTTCAATATAAAATTACAGAAGCCAATGAGTTATAGCTCAAATGGTATAATCTCCCCATACTCATTTAAGAGGTAGCGGGTTTGAGTCCAAAAATATTTTTTTAACTCAATACAAAAGCGACTGAACAGGCACGGCAATGCATATTGAGCCGCTAGTCAATATATAATGTGAGTACATGAAGTTTAGTGTTCAATTTTTTTTCTATTTTAACTCTGCCAACATCATTTAAAACTAACCTTGCAGTTATGCATTTTGCTAAGTGTTACAAAAAATTTACGCATAACTTCTTCTTCAATCTTTCGCTCAAATAATCAACATTTTTTTTTAATTTTTACTATTTCTCTAATTTTATTTATTTCTCTTACCCAACTCTAACATTTTCAACCTTTAAATAATTTTTTAGATAATTTCATAAAATAAATGATGACTATGCCAAATGTTGATTTTCGAGACATGCATGAAAAGAAAGAAAAAAAAAGAATAATTACGATAAAAGAAAGAAAGTGTTCAATCATCATCAGTAGTGATAAGTAATTTTTGGTAGATCTTATTATATTTTGAGATATTCATTTAAATTATATTTTGTTTAGTTTTATGTTAATTTTAGTTTGTACTTTGTACTGTTCTGTTCTTAGTACATTATATTCTGATCAGTAGTTTAATTTCACTCTAATTATTCTGTTAGAGTTTATGTTGTAATTTCTTAAAAAAAAAGCTAATAACAAAAATTAACAAAAATAGAATAACTAGTATTGATTTTTTCTCACACAATACATTTATTTGTCAAAACAGTTTTTTACAAGATCTATATTTTAAATATTTTATGTATTTATCATTTATATATTCATATGCATGATAAGGTATGTTATGTTAAATAATCTATATTGTATGACTCTAATCTATATATGTGTATATATGTCTGTATATATATTTTATTATTGACCAAATTTAAACCAAATAAAAAATAAAGCCAAATATTTATGTTTATTTTATCATATCTCGATGATATTATAATTTTTTCTTACAAAAGAAAAAAAAATTAATAAAATATTCATATAAAAAATAGATATAATTTTTTAATAATAAATTTTTTATTAAAATATGTTACTTTGCTATATTTTTTAATAAATA
>NC_029786.2:92624149-92640297 GCF_000816755.2 Arachis ipaensis
AATAGTAAAAGCCTCTACACAGTCTGTCTCACATATAATGTCTATTTGTCCCGAGTCCCATGCTAAAAGAAAGCCTCTCCAAATAGCACTCTCCTTGCAAAATGCTACGATTCTACTCTCAATTCTTACAGCCTCGTTGCCACCTTCCCTTCCAATCTCTGCTAACACAAGTAAAACCAACTCGAGCACCACTGCCAAGATAGCTAGCATCACAATTAATCTTAAAGGTACCCACTGAGGGGGAATCCAAGAGCCACTAATGGTTGAGGGGATAGATAGTGGTTGCAACTCAAAAATATTTCGGAGCTCCTTTTCTAAGGACAAAGCCATACCAATCACCTTGTCTATGGTCCAATGCTCGTGAGGATGAAAGATCTCGTTATTTCTCGAACACCAAATCCACCAGAGACCAGAAAAGAATCTAAAAGGGCGTTGTTTGCTATTATGTAAGAACTAACTCATCAAATCCACTAGTTGATCGGAGATCCCTAAAGCTTGCCAAACAAGTTGGGCTTTTGGACAATCCCGAATACAATGTGCTTATCCTCTTCTTTAGCTTATAAATTAAGTTTTGTGAAGAGGTTTCTAAAAGTGACAAGCTTGGTGGAAAGCTCTTAGAGGGAAAGCTCAACTCCTGCCTCTTCCTTCAAAAGAAAAGAGAAGCCTCAACAGCCTATAAAGCAGTATCAAGCTCGGGAAACAGGTCAGAATCATTATCTTTAGTTGCCCGAAGCTAGTCAGTCAGAAGTAGCACTCTTGGACAAAATAGAATGGCATCTATATATGTATGATAAGGTATGTTATATTAAATAATCTATATTGTATGATTCTAATCTATATATGTGTATATACGTTTATATATATTATATTTTATTATTGACCAAATTCGAACCAAATAAAAAGTAAAGCCAAATATTTATGTTTACTTTATCATATCTCGATGATATTATAATTTGTTCTTGCAAAAGAAAAAAAATTTAATAAAATATTCATATAAAAAATATTGATATAATTTTTTAATAATAAATTTTGTATTAAAATACGTTATTTTGCTATATTTTTTATGTAGAGTACATCAAGAGCACATAATATATAAGGTGTAATTCCATACTAAATTCATGTTATTTCACAAACTGTCATAATCAATCCATTTTATATATACGAGCGGCTCAACAGGCACTGCCGTGCTTGTTTAGCCGCTTTTGTATTGAGTTAAAAAAATATTTTTATATTTTTATTTCTAAATTTATAAATTTAATATTAATAATTAAAAAATAAAAAAATAAAATATTTAAGTTATTTAATATATATAAAAAATATAAAATAAATAAATTTAAATTAAAAAAGTAAGAAAAGAATTTTGTTGTTATTATGTGTAACAAAATCAAGATAAAAATTTATTAACATTATTTACAAATTAATTATTTATATATTAAATTTATTTATTTTCTCAATTCTATTTAATTTGAAATAAATTTAAAAATTTATATTCATATTCAAAACATTCTTTTTCTTATACATAATTCTAATAGATAAAAAATTATTTCTGTAATCTTATATTAAACATCTTTAATTATCTTTAATTTAATTATTATTTTAAAATTATTAATTTTTTATTTTGATTATATCATCTCATCATATTATACACTATTATTTTCTCTTATTATTTTTTTACATATATAACTATTATTGTCTCGTCGTCACTATTATGTTGCCTTGTTTTATTCTCTCTTTTTTTTCTTCTATTAACCCTGTAAACTCCGCTAAAATCGGTAAATAATTAGCCAATAAATTAAATTAATTAGAAAAATTTAAAATGCAAAACTAATATCAAAATAGAATAGAGTTCTTCAAAACGAGAACTTCGATACCAATTTCAAAAAATTTGGCCTAAAATTAGACCGGATAGGCCGAACCGGTTGAACCGAGCCCAAACTGGGCCCATGAGCCCAACCGGGCCCATTACTTAAATGAGCTTCAGCTCATCATTTTCTTCCCATTATTCATTTCGTCCAGCAGCCATGGAAGAAGAAGAAAGGTAGAGACCAAAACCTAATTCCCACTTCCAACTATCGTAACTTCCCTGTTCGAGTTCCGATTGCCGCACCGTTCGCGGTCACGCGTCCAGCGCATCTAGCTCTACATTTCTGTCAGATCAATTTCATCGGTAAGCTCCAATTCTACCTCATATTTTCTATCCCCTTTTCTATTCTTGAAATTGAACCCTTGTAGTGAGGTTCTGCTAATTTGGTGTTTTAGGTTCAATTTAGCTTGCGGAGCTTATCGAGTTTGAGCTACTCTGTGCGTGGGAAAGGTAAGGGGACCGAAACCTATCTAAAAATCTGAATTGGTGCATTAGATATTGAATTGGGTATATGTATGTGTTGTATATTTGTATTAGGTGGTGTGTTGTAATTAGAACTTGACATTATGGACATTTAGAAGTTTGGTGGAGGATTGGTGCTAAGGCCTTGGTATTTTCTTTGAGTTGTGGAAGCTGTGTGTATAGCTTGAGTGGCTGCCTTGGACCAAACGCGGTGATCGGCCAAGTTATGGTTTAGGTTTTGTGCGTTTAACATGTAAGGTTTTGTGAAAACTTAGGCTAGAGCACTGTAGGATAAGTTGAAATGGATAAATGAGTTAAATATTTAGTGTTTGTGATGTTGATGAATAAATTGATAATGGGAGTTAAATGCATGTATGAATATAGGCTAGCATGATGGTGTTGAATGAAGGGTTTATGATTGTGGTAAAGTAATGGTATGGTTAAGATAGTGAAGGATGTTTATTTGGATTGGTTGGTATTATTATGATGAATAATGTTATGCTAATGGTTGAGAAATTTTATGATGATGATAAAATGTGGAATTGGATTAATGTGTTGGTTGTGAACAAAATGTGTAAAGTTGGGGGAATATGTTATGATTGAGCTAAGGATGCAAAATAGTTGTATGGTGGTGAAGGGTAAGTTATGTTGATGATTTTGTGATGTTGAGCATGAATGTGACTGGTCTTTAAAAAAGGAATGTGAGTTTTGGTAAAAATGGGGTTTTGGTATATTTTGGTAAAAAGTGAATTTTTATGAACTTTGGTCGTCCATAACTTGCTCCACAAATTTTGGAAGAAGAAGAGATTTGTTTTAAATTGAAGAAGGTTTTAAAAGTTTGAAAATGATATAAGGTTTGCGGAAAATCGAATTCTGTAAAGGGAGTTATAGACGCCGGGAATTCGGTGCGAAAAACTGAATTTTTCGAAGTTGCAGCAAAATCAGGTTTTCTGACGTGTGCCCACGCACACAGCTGTGCGCGCGCACCCAATAAGAGCAAAAATCTACCGGTGCGTACGCACGCCTTTGTGCACATGCACACCTGGTGTTTTTCATAGAGTGTGCGTACGCACACCCTTGTGCGCACGCACACACCAGGATAGGCCTTTTGTTGGTGGCGCTAGCACAGGTGAGGCGCATGCACACCAAGTGACGTGTGCGCACGCACATATCTGTGTGCACGCACACGTTCTGCTTTCTTTTTGGGCTGTGCGCACGCACAGGTGTGTGCGTACGCACATGCCCTGTTTTTCAATACCTGAGTTTTCAAGATTTAAGCTTGGTTTTGAACCCCTAAACCCCTATTTTTGCCTTGTTAATCCTAGAGTCTACTAGTAAGCTTAGTAAATAGCAGAAGTTAGGATTTTAAGGTAACTTAGGAATGAAGAAAGAGGTAAATGTGATGAGTTATGTGAAAGGGAAGTGGTTATTGAATGAAGTAATGATGACATGGCTTGATAAATGACTAAACAATGATTATGAATATTAAATGGTTTATGAATGATGATATCTGAGATACGAGTTTTCCTGGATAATAGAACCGTGGCTCATCACCATGTGTTCCAGGTTGAATCTCGATACTCTGTTGACCCTACGTCGTAAGGGTGACCGGACACGTATAAATTCTCGGGTATGGATAGCCCCCATTGAGTGATTTATGAATGAATGTTTGAATGATGAATGATTATGAAATCTATGCATAGACTCATGAGATGCGCGACGGGGGACAATCTAAGGTTTTCAGACTTATCGGGTTGGTTGGATAACCGACAGATGAGCCTCATCAGCCATAGGACAAGCATACATCATGTGCATTTGTTTGTTTTGGTTGTTATGCGCTACCTGGGACTGCCTAACTGAACATATATATCCTACTACTTGTATACTTGTTACTTGCACTATATGTTTCTTACTTGTCTGTGAATCTATTTGGTTGTTTGTCTCTGCTGAATTCTCTGCTGAATTATGGATGATGGAGGGACAAAGGAATGGTGAATTGGTTAAGTGTTAGGTGTTAGGTTTAAGGCAAGTGAGTATAGTATACTTAGATTACCTACCACTTTTTATGGCTTCTACTTAGAAATTAAGTTCTGTAATTGTATGTCGAAGTTCTAGGATTGCCTCTGGCATTCCTAGGACCTTAATTATTATACGCGTGGCACCTTTACCACGCCGAGAACCTCCGATTCTCATCCCATACTGTGTTGTTGTTTTCAGATGTAGGTCGAGAGGCTCCTCGCTAGGCGTCTGGATTTCTTGAAGCGGAGTAGTCTGGGATATTTTGGGTTTTCTGTTTACTTATATATGTATATATGTACTTAGTTTGCTCTCCAAGATACTTGATTATTTTGTTCCTCATAGAAGTTACAGGAGGGTTAGGATCCTTTTTCTGTATTTTGGGTATTTGGAATACTTATGTATATATATGTATATATTCTCTAGCCAGCCTTGGCTTCGTAGGCTGAGTCAGGAGCTAATTTCACTGTATTCTTAACTCTCTTTTCGCTCTTTTATTTATTTATGTCTTTAACTTTTAAGTTTCTTAGCTCGCAAGTAATACTATTCTTTGAGCCTTGCGCTTTTTATTTTGCAATACCTTACTTTACCTGTTTTTCAAGGCTCCTAGTATATTTTATCGTTTGTTATGTATTATATATTTTATTTTAGAGGTTGTAATACCATACCACCTCTGTTTTACATCCTAGGTGTAAAGTTCTGTGTGGTAGGGTGTTATAAACCCCAACCGCAATCAATTACTACCATATCATGTTACCATTATCGCAGCTCTCATTTTAATTTGTCACTTTGATTCATACATATCTATTGTGTTAAGTTTTCAGTTGTTAAAGATTTGTTAAAAAAATTATTTTTTTATTTGATTTAGATATCTAGATGTATAACTATTATAAAGATACTTATTTTTCATACTTACTTGTTAAGTCATATTTTATCATTTAAAAAAAATTAAGATATCAAGCATTCAAAATTTTTGTATATTTTTATTATTCTTTTTTCTTATCATTATCTATCTACATATGCCTCACTACCACTCTTATATTAGCTTGTTCTCTCTTCCTTCCTCGGTTTTTTTTCTCTTTCTATCTTCTGTTCAATCGCAATTAGTTGCCAACATATATTAGTTCATAATTATTACACTCAGAACAAAATACTACTTTAAAAATAAAAGTTCAAAAAAAATCTCGTAACTCTTATGTGAATCATCTACACTCCTATAAATGTAACAAATGAGTAAATTTAACCTTTTTTTATTATGAGTTTTTTTTAATTATTTAATGCATTCAAAGTCACATATTTTTATTTATGATAAAAATAAAAAATTAAAGTTAAATGACATTAGTAAAATTTACATGAATAATTTACATCCAATAGAAAACTCTTGATAAAGTTGCTGTAAAAAAATATGTGAAAATTTTTTTTATTCAACGTAACTAATAGATGTACGGGAGAAATTTTTTTAATAATAAACTTCTCTAGGGTAATATTGAAACTTAAATTATCCTTATATTAGGTTTTATGTTAGGGCAAAAAAGCATATTGAGCCAGAGCAAGAAACTTGTAACCAAAATGCGCCAAATCCAATTTCGTTTCAGCAATGAGCCAAAATGTATTTTAATACAATTCGAACCAAGCTGGTTCGAATTGCACTCCTTCATAATTCGAACCAAGATGGTTCGATTTAGTGTTCCACGTTTTTGAATAATTAACTGTTCGCCGATATGTCCGTGCGTACATCATGATGTTGCTAGGCACGCAGTTGTTTGCGGACAAGTCTGGCAACCGGATTCACATTAGATGGCTTCCATATGTAGCGAGGCTGGAGGAGCTGGGTACGTACAGCTGGGGTTCGGCAGCACTGGCCTGGTTGTACCGGTGCATGTGCAGAGTGACAAACAGACATGTTGTGAAGTTAGCGGGCCCGCTCCAGCTACTGCAGTCTTGGATCTTTTGGCGGTTTCCTCAGTTTAGGCCTACAGGATATGAGACGTTCAGCTGGCCGTTGGCGTCGAGGTACTATACTGGGCCTATTCTTTTTCAATATGACTTACAGAATTGCGTGTATGTTAATACTCTATTGCATAATGTAAACACAGATATTAATGTATTTTGTTTCCTGTATTATCACATTTCATGTATTTTGTTTCCTGTATCTCAGTCATGTATGATAGTTAGGTGTAGTTTTCTTGTTATGTAGTGCTGTGTTTATGTATGTTGTTCGTAACTTGTGTTCCGGGACGTTGACTATTTGTATTAAATGAAACATGATAAGGTATAACGTTTTCTTTTAGTTATTAAAATGAGAATCAACGATTCCTGTAGCATAACTTCAAATGAAAGACAACATATTCATTACTACTCACAAATACCAAAGTTCAAAGAATTAATCTCAACAAGTTACATTCGTGCTCAAGCAATGCATATAACAAGACAACTTAAATGTAAATAACACTAACAATAACATCATGGAAACTAATTTCGCCCTGTCTGAGACGATCCTACTACCTGTGGGCATCTACGCCTAGTGTGACCGGGTTGGCGACAAAGGCCACACCGTTTTGGCCTGTTTGGATCTGCCTCATCCATATTCGTCCGTATCCTTGTGGATCTAGGCCTCCCCTCTCTCGCACGCCTTCTGTTTGGGTCCGGAATCACCGTGGGCCCATCGTAGGGTGGCCAGAAGGTTGGTTCGAATTACTAGTTAATACAGTTCGAACCATGCTGGTTCGATTTATATAAAAATGCCTCTTGGCTTATTGCTGAAACAAATTTCTGTTTGGCGTATTTTGGTTAAACTTTTCTGCATGTGGCTTAATATGGTTTTTTGCCCTTTATGTTATATCTAAGTAAAGTGAGAAGGATGCAAGAGAAGATGAATAAGAAAAGAAAAAAGTTTTTCTATTATGCATAAACAGTAATTTGAGATGATAGATAATAAGAGAGGAAAGAGATAATTATAGAAGTCCTATAATTGTGAATTAATGAGATAAGAGGAAACGGAAATGTATGTGATAAGAGAGAAGATGAGGTAATGGAAGTGTTTAATATGGAATAACTGACATATAGTGGGATAAATTATTAGGAATGGTAAAATTGGAAAAAAATTTTGGACACCAAACCCATGTATTGGCATTATATATTGTTATAGATAACATGTTTAATTTTTTTATACATTTTTATATTATTCATGTATTATTATTATTTAATAAATATTTTATGTTCAAAATATTATTTATTTATTTATTTTAACTAACCTATAATTTTATTTCTATTGTTATGTTATCATTGGCTTTTTAAGATATTGTTGAAACTTGTTATGTCATTGTTGATTATTTAAACTTTGATGTTGAGACTTGTTATATGTATTTAATTTTTTTAATTTATAAAACCGCAAATTCAATTCAATTCAAACCGCTTGAAATTGGATCGGATCTGATCGGATCGGATTTTTTTTAAAAGCATCCAATCCAAACCGCATCGCAAGTAAAATTAGTATTCGGATCGGATGAGTTTTTTACTCAAAACTGATCCATACCGCATCGCGAACACCCCTACCATTTTGTTGAGGAGTATATCTAGTTGTTAGTTGGTGTTGAATTTTGTGTTGCTTAAAGTAATCTGAACACACAAGATATTATGTTCCTCTGTCTGTTATGAGAATTTTGATTTTATAACCACTTTATTTTTCGACAAATGTCTTGAATGTCTTAAAGACATCGCATGCTTCTGTTTTTTGCTTCAAAAAGTATACACATGTATATCTACTAAAATCATCAATAAAAGTGATAAAGTACCTGCTACCATTGTTGCTTGAAATTTCTACAAAACAGATATCTAAATGCACAATTTCAATTAGTCTTCTGGCTCTCCATAATTTTTCTATAGGGAATGGATCTCTATGCTTTTTTTTTCAAGTTGACAAATCTCACAAACACAATTGGAAATATGAATCTGTGGCAAACTAAAAATAAGTCCTTTTCTTGACAGGTAGTTTAGGCCAGAAAAATGAAAATATCCAAACCGCATATGCCACAACCAGTTATCATCAAGTATCACAGAACTCAAGCAAGAGGGATTAACATGTTAAATTTTAACGGAAACATTCTGTTTGAAGTCATCTTTGCTTTATCTATGAACCTTCCATTGTTGTCAAATACAGTGCAATATTCACGATAAGTTATCATCTTATATTCCTTCTTAGATAATTGCCCCATACTTAGTAAATTGTAATCAAGTTCACAAGCATAGAAAACATCAGAAATATAATTCAGAGAATCATCCTTCAATCTAATTGGTATGTGTCCTTTTTCTTCAATAGGGATATTTGTACTATTACCAAACTTCAATAATAGTTTAACTAAATCATCTAGTGAAAAAAATAACTCCTTTCTACCAGACATATGATTACTACAAATATTATCCAAGTACCATATATTTTCATCTTCAGCACATGAATTACTTGTAAAAAATAAAGTTTGAGTACCTAGATTATCATAAGTATTTTGATGTTGATTTTCTACAACATGTACTTGATTATTGTTCATCATTTTGAATCTGCAATCTGCTGCTTTGTGCCCATATTTTTCACAATGAAAGTAGTTAAAATTGCTTCTTTCTTGATAAAAATTTTCTCGACCTCTTCCTCGGTTGACAGGCCTGAAATTCGTTCCACCTTGATTAGGTGGTGTAGAATTATTGTAACTTTCTTAGTTGTAATTGCCACGACCTCTTCCTCTGAAACTTCCTCTGCCTCTACTTTGAAAATTAAAACCACAACCTCGTCCTTCTTGTGTACGGCTTGATTATGCAATATTGTTTAAATTCACTCGACTTTTCAGGGCTTCCTCAGTTGGTTTTTCTGACTTCTCCAATATTCTACTGATGTGGCTTTTCATAGTTCTTTGCAACTCTGCAATCTTCATGGTATCCATATCATGGAACTCTAGTATCGTAGTCACCACATGGTCATACTTCATCGGTATGGTACAAAGAATTTTCTCCACTACTTTACTATCGGGAATATCTTCTCCATAGACTTTCATCTTATTGACAAGATCTATAATACGAGTAAAATATTGCTCAACAGTTTCTGAGCTAGACATCTCGTACCTTTCATATTCTTTTTTGAAAGACTGTAGCTTTGCTTTTTGAACTTTATCTATGCTAGGGGTGTTCATGGTTTGGTTAATCCAAAAACCAAACCAGTTTTTTGGTTAACCAAAAATATAGTATTGGTTAATTAACCAAATTGGTTTTACATGATGAAACCGGTTAGTGAAATTCAAAACCGATTTTTAAACGGTTATTAAAGCAAAATCCGGTTTTTAAAAAATAATCGATTTTTATATAAAAAAAAAAACCAGTTTTTTCATTAAAAATCGGTTTTTATACTAAAAAATCGGTTGTTATACTAAAAAATTAGTTTTTATACCATTAAATTAGTTTTTACATGTAAAAATAGATTTTTACACAAATTAATATTTTTACATACAAAAATCTAAATTTTTAAACCTTTTTTTAATTGAATTTTTTTAATCTAAAATTTTTTTTCTTTCTAAATGATACGAATAACATTTGTAAATAATGAAATCCCTTCGATTGCTTTCGTTCCTTTTTCTTTCCTGTCTCTCTCTCTCCTTCTCTCTTCCCATCCTCTCTCTCTCCCCTCTCTCTTTCTCTCTGTTTGTCCTTTTTCTCTTCCTCTTTCTCTCTCTTCTCTCTCTCCTATCCTTCATCTCTCTTCTTATCTCTCTCCTTTTTTTTCTTTCTCTTCCTCTATCTTCTCTTCCTCTCTCTTTTCTCTCTCGCTTTAGAAAAAAGAGGAGAAAAGAGATAGAAAAGGGATAGAGATTGAGAGAAGGTTGAAAGAGAAAGAGAAAATAGAGAGTAAGAAAAGAAAGACGAGGAGAGAAAAGGAAGAGAGAAAGAGGAGGAGAGAGAGAAAGAAGAAAAGGAAAGAGAGAGGAGCGAGAGAGAGAGAAAGAGAGAAAAGAAAAAAGAGAGAGAGAAAGAGAGGGGAGGGAAAGGAGAGAGAGAGAGAGAGAGGGAGAGAGAGAGAGAAAGAGAGAAGGGAAAAGAGAGGAGAAAGGAGAGAGATATAGGAGAGAGAGAGAGAGAGAGAGAGAAAGAGAGGAGAGCGAGAGGAGGGGGAGAGATAGAAAAAGGGGAGAGATGATTAGAGAGGGAAAGGGGAGGAGAGAAAGAAAGAGAGAAGGGAGGTGGAGAAAGAGGGCAAGGAGAGAGAGAAGAAGCGAGAGAGCGGAGAGAAGGAGAGAGAGACAGAGAGAGGGGGAGAGAAGGAGAGAGAGACAGAGAGAGGGGGAGAGAAGGAGAGAGAGACAGAGAGAGGGGGAGAGAAGGAGAGAGAGAAAGAGGGAAGGGGAGAGAGAGGGAGATGGGAGAGAAAGAGGGGAAAAGAAGAGAGAGAAGGGGAGAGAGAATGGAGAGAGAGAGAGAGAGAGGAGGGGGAGAGAGAAAAGGAGAGGATAAAGAGGAGAAGTAGAAAGAGAAAAATGAGAGAGAAAGTGGAAGGAGAGATGGAAAAAAGAGAGATAGGAGGAGAGAGAGAAGGGAGAGAAAGAGGAAAGAGAGAGAGAGAGAGAGAGAGAGAGAGGGAGGAAGGGAGGGAGAGAGAAAAGAAGAGAAAGAAGGGAAGGAGAGAGAAAGAGAGAGGAAGGGGGAGAAGGAGGGAGAGAGAGAGGAAGGGGGAGAAGGAGGGGGAGAGAGAGAGAGAGAGAGAGAGAGAGAGAGAAAGAGTATGTAATTTGGTTTTGAAATTAGGTTTTGATTTTAATTTGGTTTTGGTTTTGGTTAACCGGTTAAAAACTGGTTTTTTTTTTAATTTAGTTTTGGTTAACCAATTCTAAAAAATATGGATATGGTTTTTAAAATTGTTTTATTAAACAGGTTAACCAAAATGTGGTTATGGTTTTTTAACCGGTTAACCACATTTTGGTTTTTTTATGAACACCCCTAATTTATGCCTTTATATGATAGCTTCAACGTGTTCCATGCTTCTTTTGCACTTTTGGCATTTGCTATTTTGCCAAACACCGTATAATCTACTCCTTGATGAATTTGAGATAGCGCCAATTGATCTCTCCTCTGTTGGACAGCATCTGCTCCTTCTTGCAAACCCGGTTCAATGAAATTTCACAGGTTATAGACTTTCAAATGGGTAGACATCAAAGTCTTCCAATAACTATAATCAAGTTTTCCATCTAACTTAGGACCGGACCACATGACAAACCCCAATTTGACGGTTTATCTTGTATTGATTTTTGGGGATTTTATCACCTTTTACCCATATTTATTCATGAAATAGCATGGTTTTGTATATTCTCCTTTAATTGTGCTTAAGAGTGAAAACATGCTTTTTAGGTCTTAAAATAGCTAAATTTAATTCTCCTTGATTCCATTAGATACCTTGATATGTTTGTTAAGTGATTTAAGGTTTAGGAGGCAAAGATTGGATCAAGGGAATGAAGAAAGAAAGCATGAAAAGTTGGAGAACTCATGAAGAAATGAAAGAACCGGAAAGCTGTCAAGCCGACCTCTTTGCACTTAAACGGCCATAACTTGAGCTACAGAGGTCCAATTGATGCGGTTCTAGTTGGGTTGGAAAGCTAACATCCGGGGCTTCGAAATGATATAAGATTTGCCATAGTTGCTATACGTATAAGGACGCGTACGCGCACTGTACGCATACGCGCCGTTGGTGCACGTGATTCACTTCATGCAAACTCGTGGCTAGCGAATTTACAAGCCTTGTGGGTCCAATCCAACTCATTTCTGATCCTATTTAAGCCAAGAATTGAAGAGGGATGGACATACTTGTCACCATTAGTTTAGTTTGAGCTTAGTTTAGTAGTGAGAGTTAGTTTCTAGAGAGAGAAGCTCTCTCTTCTCTCTAGGATTAGGATTAGGATTAGGTTTAGTTCTTAGACCTAGATTTTAATTCATCTTCTTCTACTTCTATCTTCTCAATTCTTTGTTGCTACATTCAATCTTCTTCTATTCCTTGGTTGTAATTTTCCTTTATGTTGTTCTTTTACCTTGTTGTAGATTTAGTATTGTTCCTTCTACATTCTTCCAATTCAATAAGAGGTAATTCATAATAAATGTGTCTCCTTTGCTTTTCTATTGTTGATCTCTTATTTTTGTAGTTGTAGATTCCTTTAATTCTTGCATTTAATAATGTTTACTCCTCTTTCACTTTATGTGTTTGTTGAAATGTCTCTTTTAGTTTTAGTGTAGATTTTGTCCCTCTTGGCCTAGGTACGTAGAGTAATTAGTGACACTTGAGTTATCTAATTCCGTTGTTGATTGATAATTGGAGAGATTGCTAATTGGTTTGGAGTGCACTAAAGCTAGTCCTTCCTTGGAAGTTGGCTAGGACTTGTGGCTCAAGTCAATTCATCCACTTGACTTTCCTTTAATTAGTAAGGGTTAACTAAGTGGTAGCAATGAACAATTCTCATCACAATTGAGAAGGATAACTAGGATAGGACTTCTAGTTCTCACACCTTACCAAGAGCCTTTTATAGTTGTTAGTTTATTTTCATTGCCATTTACTTTTCATGCTTCTTATCCAAAACCCCAAAATAACTCATAACCAATAACAAGACACTTTATTGCAATTCCTAGGGAGAACGACCCGAGGTCCAATACTTCGGTTTATAAATTGAGTAAAGTATCGTTTTTGTCCCCAACGTTTGGGGTAAATCCTATTTGTGTCCCTAACGTTTAAATCGTCCTATTTGTATCCTTAACGTTTGTAAAAGTGATTCAATGTTATCCTGCTGTCAATTACACATCATGAGCGCTTTAGTTTGAGTTTTAAAAATCTTTCTTAAAGTTAGAATACAAATGTTTGGGATAGAATCGATGATCTACGCCGAAAAATAGTTCATCAAATGTTAAAACTAATTCCTACAACATTTACATAATTCACTTTTCTAGGGACATAATTGAATCTAAACACAAATAGTAGGTATAATATTAAAATTGAACACATCCAAGTGAGACCTAATTGAGAATGAATACATTCAAGTGAGAATAATTGAAAAATATAATCTGATTTGTTGTATAAGTGATAGTAGGATAACATTGAATCACTTTTATAAATGTTAAAGATACAAATAGAACGATTTAAACGTTAGGGACACAAATAGGACTTACCCCAAACGTTGGGGACAAAAATGATACTTTACTCTTATAAATTTTAGGGGTTTGTACTAGTGACAAACAACTTTTTGTATGAAAGGATTAGTGATTGGTTTAGAAACTATACTTGCAACGAGAATTCATTTGTGAAATTCTATACCATCAAAAATCCATTCGTCACCACACAATATTGAAAGTGTTTGCCATACCGACTCTATGAATAAACAACTATGTGAGAACTTTCTCACTCCTCACAAACTCTCAAACACCAGACGCTGGATTAACCAGCTCTAATACCAAATGTAAGTAAAATACCCACACTTTATTGGCCCCAGGATCACTCACTCACATAAGTAATACTACTGTATTTTTAATCTCTCAAACTCACTAATACTCATATGAAATAATAAAACAAAGAAGGACTTCACATAATCATATTTTTTTCATTTCAATAAACACACGTAATACATAAAGCATGTATGACTTTATATAGACTAAACTTCTTAATAAAATAATAATTTTTTTCTTAACAACTAAGACTACATTGGTGATGATCATGAAACTTGTAGAGTTTGTATGCTTTGTCATCATTTTTTTAATAATCAAATACCTCTCTTAAACATTTTTGACAATTCTTTAAATTTTTAACATCTTCTAGTAAATAAATGATTCTTGTTTTCAACTCAAATTTTACTTCTTCAATTCTTTAACCATATTTCATGAAGATTTTAATCCATACAAGTTGATTTAAAATTTTTAATCAATAATAATTTTAGAGTTTGTTGAATTGTTTATTTACAATTGTTTTTTCACAATTAAAATCAGCTGCTAGGATAATGCAATCACACATGTATGGTATATGAGAAAAATGATCTTTCTCATAAAAGTTATCTTTAAAACTCCTACTTATCCAATAATTAAGAGATATTTCAAGATAAATTTTTTAATGATACCTCACATAATAGTAAAAAAAAATAAAACCCTTAATAGAAATAGTAATACAAGAGCATAAGATCCGTGGTAAGGCAAACCCTACTAGCTAGCTTTACTAAAGCAATATTGATGATAAATGCCTCCTAAGCATAATTCCTTTTTCTTCAATACCACAAAGATCAAGAATAGAGCTAACGAATACAAGAGATTATTGAATATTTGAGTCATTTTCTTTTCGAATTCAAGTTAGCGTATGCATGTTTGGTCAAGGATAAAAGAGGAGATAATTTTACCTAAATGAATTTCACGTATAAAAAGGTAAAAACTTATCGCACTTCTTACCGAACCAACCATAAAGGTGTAAAGCAAGATACTTCACCTTTGATAAACTAACATGAATTCTATACTTCTAATGATGAATAAATGGTAAAATTTGTTTTTGAAAGATTATTTGTATTTTAAATTAGTCTCTAAAATTTTATTTTTAAAATTAAATTCGTCTTTCAAAGTTTTTAAGTTAATCATATTAGTTCTTTTATCACTTTCGTTACGAATGGCGTCAAAATTTGTAGATGTGATGATATCACACTAACCAGTAACCACAACACACTTGGTACTAATTGGCCGCTAACATTACAAGTTTATAAATTAGATTAAATTAATCTTAAATTGAGGAGGACTTTGAGACTTTAAAATCTCTCAATTTAAAATTAATTTGATCTAATTTTATAAAAATTTATGTATGTGTTGTGGTGTCACTTAAGTTATATCAATAAATTTTAATGCCATCACCAACAAAAAAGACAAAAAGTCAAAAAAACTAATGCAATCTATTTAAAATTTTTAAAAGACGAATTTAATTAAAAAAATCTTTCAAGACAAATTTAACTATTTATTTTCTAATTATTCAAAAATAAACTTTCATGTCAAAGACATCGTAACTTGAGTTTGCTCTGGTCAAGTAGTTCCTGACCTTTCTTAAGCATGATTTGTGCATGAACCATCAAAAGGGCACCCTTTTGAGCCATTTCCCCAGCCATGTCAATCTCACGGTTCGACTTGTCCAAAAGCTTTAACAATAAAGCAGCATCATGTATCTCAATTCCCTCATCGATGGAACTGGGCTCTCCAAGAGACAAGGACAGATTCTTCAAGCGTGCGTTTATGCTTTCAAAATCTGCTTTTACCGATGCATAGATTTCACCATTTTTGGGTCTCTTGGATAGTTCCTCAGCTGCTTGTAGACCCATTGACTTCAAGTCAACGATCCGATCAATTTTCTCATCTGTTTTTGTCATGTTTAGATAGACATATCCACAATCAACATTCAGAACTTTAACGGCACATGATTCAACTTTACATGATTCAACTCACCGCTATTGTTGGTGTTAAGACTCATCATGGAGTGCTCAGAGTGGGTAGCAGCAGCAGCATCAGTAGAACTACTACTGTTGATGCAATCATCCACAGCCTTGCTGAAATAATCATGATAACCCGTATATGGCTTTGATCTTTTCAGGAAAACTCGAGCTCCGCGGTGGCTTTCTTTACCTTTTGGCATTTTCGATTTTCCTTCTCCTTCACCTTACTTTGTTTTTATTATTTTTTATTTAGAAAGTTAAGAATCAGAATTTATTCTAGAATTAGATTTTTTTTTTATGTCTGGGAATAAACAAAAATTAATAATTTCAGTTCTAATAAGAATTAT
>NC_029786.2:92641136-92659853 GCF_000816755.2 Arachis ipaensis
CACATACAAAGAACGATACTAAAAATACGATATGGTGAATAATCATTTTTAGTTATTATTTAATCAAATTATTTAAATTTTAAATTTTATAAAAACTAGTGTAAAACCGCGCGTAGCGCAATAATAGATTGGTACTTATCTATCAATAGTAATAGGTGTTACTTTTAATTTAAAAAAGTTTTTATACATAAAACTCATTGTATAGTAATAAGACTTTTCTATTCTTATTTTTCAGAAGCCAAATAATTCTGATATTTTTTAATTCATATTAACGGATTCTATTTAAATGCAAAAGTTATTACGTTTGTATGTTTAAATAAATGTTATAATTTGTTAATTGATATACAATTTAAAAAAATTAATACTTTAATAAAAATAATTTATATTATATTAATTACATTTTTAAATTTTTTTTAATTAACCAAAAAAAAAAAGCAAATACGTATATAATTGTTCAAAAAAGACTCGTGGCAAAACAATGTTTATTATAAAATATGTATACATAGCAAGAATAAAAAAAATTAATCACTTAATATATTGCATTATAATGTCTTTTTTCACCAAAATTTTGAATAAACAAAAATATTTAATCTATTGTTTGTAATGATAGCAACTACTTTCAAAATTACTTTTACTTATAAAATACACAATTGTTTTTCCTTGCAGCATTTAAAATTAGACCGATAACAATTTATTTAATTTACTTTCTCTAGTTGTAAACAAAGTACTTTACAAAATACATCAAAAATATTAACAGCAAACTACTTATAATGATTAAAACCAAATTTTTCAAAAGAATAAAGAAACTATACTACCATCGAATAACAATTATAAAAGAATAAGATAACTTTGGATAATAAAAAAAGCATAACATCATGCAGTTTCTTCCATAAATACTGTAACAATTACCAAAGAGAATAGAAGGAGAATTTAAAATGGCACCAACACGGAGAATTTATTCATTCTATAAAATCATGGCTTTCACATTCATCATAATTTATCAGCATCTCAATAAAAGCTACATGACTTGTTGCTTAATTGAAATTTGATTGAAAATGAAATTATGAATGGAATCCATTGCTTTTGGTATGTACATACATGAGTTATCTGTAGCCATCCGTTCATAGAAATAAAAAATGAAAGAGATGTCCTCAACTTTCTATTACTTTTTCCAATAACATATGCTATAGGATTATTGACAAAACTACCAAGAAAACTATAAAAAATCATTTCTCACCAGCAAGGTCATAGTCGTTGTCTTTGGTGTGTCCTGCAAACGCATATTATGAAACGAACCTAAGCAATACATACATATTAGTATATTACTATCTAAATAGCTAAACTTCAAAGTTATCATTTTGTAGTTCATGCCTTCCGGGCTAAATTCAGTTTAATTGGAATGATTCAACTTCAGATCAGTAATACTACTACTTAGTACTGTGAAACAATAAAACTCAAAACACTTACAAAGTAATAACACCAAAGAGCACAAAACTTTTCCAAAAAACCAAAAGTAAATAAACACTTCCATGATGAAGCAAGATAAAGCAAAAAATATGTTTCTGAGACCCATCACTAATAGAATGAGGAACCTAAGAAACTACCTTATGTGCTAAGAGATTGCCTGCTCTTCTATCAATGAAGAAGCTAGTTCTCGAATTTGGTCATCTTTCTCATTTGCTAAAATTTTTGCCTTTACAGCACAATTTACTTTCTCCATTTTGTTATCATCTATCTTCTGTATACCATAATCTACTCTTGTGACATTCCATGGTTGATCTTTTCCCATCATTATATGAAGGTTATATTCTTTTACATTAATTGATATATATAACACACCCAAAATAGAAACTAATAATTATATTAAAAAGAAATCAATCTGAGTTAGATGTTTATTGATATGTATACCCCTTTATTAATCTACAAATAACTACTTAAGAAAAGTGAGGGATAAGTTATCTTTATATAATGTGATCCTAATTGTCAAATATTTTAATTGCACATAGTTATCTTTATATTAACTATTAGTAGAACAATATGGAAACTAAATTAAAGTCCTAATTTGATGTAGCTTTAAAGCAGTATAAAATACAGATGTAACTTTTTTTTTAAACAAATTAGAGGATCACAATTATAGAATAGGACAGGTTGCTTTCTTCTACACTAATTTGATTATGTCTGTAGTCTATATTACAATTGTATCATATTGCAATTGCCGTTTGCAATAGCTTGTAATGGATTTCATCAAATTAATTTTAAGTAACAAATTTTTATTGCAACAAACACAATTACAATCTCCTACTCCCTCATAAAACCTTTTTGCCTAAATGATGATATATAGCTCAAGATCAAATAATTTAAATTAACAAAAGAACTCTGATCCTCTTCTATAAAATATATAATATATAATAATTAATTAAAAATGTGAAACTTTGTATTTAATCACATGGCCATATACCTTGGATCTTTCCTTTCGAGAGCATGCGGCATACCACTTTGTGAGCCTCACTTTTTTCTATCGATTTATGAGAAGCACAAAGAGTACCTAAATTAAACAAATTTAAAAAAAATCAGAAAACACAGCAGCTATAAGTCACAGGTAAAACACCACATGCTTTCATATATGCATAGTGATCGAAACAAATTCAAACACCATCGGTATAAAATCGACATAAATAAACAAATGAAAACAAAGGCCAAGGCAAATTCACAAATCCTGCACTAAACAAAATACATTTATCATCATATATACCTACATGAAACACTATGTAGAAGAAGATTATGGTGACATAAATATTCAGGAAAAGAAAATCAATTTTGTTTGGCCACAAAGATACAGAAAAGTCTATAAATGAATAAAAGATAGTGGTATTTCAACCAAAGGGGTGTTAAGTCCAATCATCAAAGACATGATATGCAAAGCAAAAAGATCAGGCTGTTAAGTTCAGTTCAAAGTTCAAAATATATTTAAACGGAGATGCAACAACTATTCTTCGTTTCACCTACTCAATTACCTCTTCTGGTTTTGGAAGATCCTTTGTCCTACCAACCCATTTTTAAATTTTATTAAAAATATAATATCAAGCATGCAGCTATATCAGTTACGGTATCCCAATTTATCACTCAAAGAAAACTTCTTTAATACAAAATGATAAAATTATATTAAGAAAGTATTTTCAGGCATTTAACTTACATAGAAACGGATCATTCTATACAAAAATGGGGAAAAGAAAGCTAGCTAATAATCCAGCTGCAATTATGAAATAATCATAGCAGACTACAAATTTTTTAAATGAATTTGATCAAACCTGTGGCACTATTCAAAAATAGGGGAGCAAGAAGGAGATCATTTGTCATGGGATATATACTAAATGATTCACACCAATCATAATATTTACCAAATAGACCTCGTTCAGCATTATATTGCAGGTATGTTCTTATCTTGAATGTAGAACTACATATATGGGCAATACAATGCAGAACTGACAACGTCTCCCACCTATGCGACAATTATTATCAGCTAATGTGCATACATTTTTCCTTATGAGTGTCATTTCTTCTTTCTTATTTTCTTATTGGATCACAGTAAATAAACAATCATAGTTAAACTAATATATAAACTCTGCAAAACTTTTTGATGAGGAAGGGACTGAAATTGTTCATAAAGAATATACCTGCAGCAAGACATTGATCTTGAGGGGATTTTTATGTAGTGTTCAAGCTTGAAATTACTGAAAAATGAAACGGCTTGAGACATGCTAATGTAGCCATAAGTTTTGAAGCAAACACTTGCAATTGGTTATATGAGACCAAAGACATCCCACCTTAAGACACTACCAATAAGAGAAGCCTTAAGACAAACTTCAAGTAACTATCTTCTACTTGCAATCACTGTCATTGCTAAAAGAAAAATATATCTAAATTCCCAATTGCAACATGAATGTCAACAACCCAAGCAATTTGAGATAATAATGAAAATTTTGGTTATAGTTTTAGCAAAACACATCACAGGCAAGCAAAACTGATTATAGTCTATCTATTAAACATGATTTTAGCTCCTAGTTACCTGCTATCACTGAAAAAAAAGATTTAAAAGTCAAATAAATACTTCCTTAGTTTCATTGATTTCACAGAGACACATTGATTTTGTGTGGCTATTCTAACCTAAAAGTAAATGACCTCTGTAATACCGCTATTCTAACCTAAAAGTAAATGACCTCTGTAATACCGCCGACGATAGGATATCAAAGCTCACCGTTCTTTTCACCGGTGTCATCAACTTGCTGCTAACTGCTCCTTCACCGTTCTCTTCTTTAAATGTAGCACGTCATTTTGAAGATATTAACACAAAAATCCATATTCAATTTCAATTAGCGTTTTCAACCAATCAAACAACAAAATAAAGTATATCCAAGCGGGAGAACTAACCATCCTTAATTCGCAGCACTCACCAGCGAAGAAACGGCGGCGCCACCGTCCTGCAGAGGACGCAGCTCTGCGGATCCAACAGCGACAGTGGACTCCATCACCGCCGTCGCCTCGTTCCACTTCTTTTCTGTGTCGATTTAGCTTCCTTTCCTTTGACCGTCGCTGTCGTCGCCACCTTCTTCTCCTTCTTCTCCTTCTTCACCGTCGTTTTCTTCTTCTCTGCGATGTCGACCGTCTTTCTTCGTCTTTCTTCACCGTTGTTCTCTTATTCTTCTGTCGTCTTTTCTTTCTTCAACCGTCGTTTTCTTTGTTCGTCGCCACCCTCTTCTCTGTGACTGTCGGTTTCTTTCTCTCTCTTTCCTTCTTTTCTTTCTTCACCGTTTAACTAACATATATACGAAGACATCGGTAACAAAATCATTTCGAATTTCAATTTGAATCAAAATCCCGCCAATTGTTTTGTTCATAGATCTTCAGATTTTTTATTACTTTATTAATATTAAATTTTGTTATTTTGCCATTTGTCATGCAACCAAGAGCAACACTTGTCAATTATACAAACTGCCACTTGTCAAGCAACTAACCTACTATTACTCTCCTATTATATATATTAATTAATAAATTAATTAATAGATAAAATATCAATTAAAAATTAGAGTGTTAAACCCGTGCGATGCACGGATTTATATTTTAATTTGACATGATAAATTAAAAATAGTATTTTATAATCATAAATTTTTTAACTTTAGTATAATACTATCATCGTTATTATATAATAAGTTATTGAATATGTTATTTTATATTTATTTAAAATAAAATACAAATAAAACAGTTAAAAATTTATAATATTCCTGAACGATAAGAAAAGAAACCTAAAAAGATAAGAATATATATAACTGTATTGGTAGCATATCAATTTTGTACTAAACTTTATACCAAAAAACTAACAAAAGTTTATCGACAATAGAATATTTTACTAACATCATTAGATAAACAATTGCCATATGATGTTGTGCTCTATGTTACACATTTCATTTTAAGTCTAAAAGTATAGTTATAGATAAATTAGTTAAATTTACGACAAATATTTGTACAAAAGTATAATTCATAACATGTTACTAAAACGAAAATATTATTTTTCTTACTTAAATATTATTAAAAACTTTTTTGAATATGACATTTGTTGTTGATGACTTTGGATTGCTATCTTAGCCTAGAATCAGAATGTTCAAGCCATTGTGACTCTTAACTCTTGACAAAGCAACGTAAAGCTGTCCATAGGTGAATAGTGATTTTGGCAAGTAAAGTCTTACATATGATAATGATTTAATTACCACAATGAAATACCTTAGTTTTTCAATATTTTTCTCCTCTTATATAGTATCCCGTCAGTTAATAATATCCAAGTTGCATTCTAAATATAATTTAATTTGCTAACACTATTAGATATCAATAACATCACAAATAGTTTTCTCAATTGATGACCAAACCTCATTAATAGCTGTAATGAATTTTCTATCGTCATACAGTGGTCCCAATGAATAAAAAGCATCTTGGAAACTAGGATATATAATCCTATTAACTGTCATAATAGACTCATATATTGTGCAACCTTTCTGAACAGTTAACAAAATTCTTATATAATAGATATCACCTATACCCGGTAGAACATAGTTTAACCTCACAATAGACTACCCTCTCTTGCGTGAATGTCATTCCTTTTTTTTTTTCTATCATAAACAAATTGATTTGGAAACTCAACATACGTTAAAGTTTGACTTGCTTTAAATTTTTTGTTGGCCTCCATCCATTTTAAGAATATCGTATCTGTTTCTTTCTCTTATTCCATGATTTTTTTTAAGATTGTCATTGTCTTTAAAGATGATATTTTTCTTTTCAAACAAATGAAAGGTTAATCTCATCACTGAAGGCCATCTCCGATGAATATCATATGTCAAAGTTCTCCACACAGCCTCACGTGCAGACAAATACCTGCAATTAAAAAATTGTTTGACCTCATAATAATCTGAGCATCCTCTCCACTGAAAGTTTATTTTGAAACCTCAACTGCCACCTTGTTTGAACCTTTATTCATATACTTGAACAAATATTTAATAGTATTTGACTTTGTTCGGTAAGTCGGTTTTCGGTCGGTTCGGGTAAAGATCCTGGGAGATGGTAGGGGCTCGTCAGGTTGTGGACTACCGGCCAGAGATGCGCGAGGTCCCGAGTACTTCGTGTGAAAAAGGGGGGTGCCACCTGCAAAGACACTCCGACACTCTTGTCAGTAAATGTGCAGGCGGAAAGGGTAATGTGATATATGACGTACCTTGGGGGAAGAGCCAATCTTCCCCTTATATATTGTCAGAGGTGGGCCCTGTAAAGGCAGGCCCACTATTCTCGAGGCGCTCCCTTCACAACTGTGGGAGAGCTGTTACGGACGCGTGTTCGGGTCGGCGACGGGGCGCCCGATCCCTGACCGCCCAGGTCGGGTGGAGCTCAGGTCGGCCCAAGCCAGCAGAAGGTTTGGGCCGGGCCGTAACAGTGCCCCCACACGCCAGTGGTAGCCGTGAGGACTATTTGTGGTGCGTTCTTTCTTTCTTCATAGGTCGTCGCCAAATCGGCCGCTCGTAGGGGGGACGTGTCCCCTGCGCGCGTGTCCTTTGGTTACTGAGGTAACCGTTCAGCGCTTCGTTCTCCGTGCTGAGCATTGAATGCTCATAATGGGTTGGGAATCCCCGTACGCAAAGACTATTTTGCCCCCAGTCTTTCGCGCTCGCTGGGGATAGTTTTAAATGGTTCGTTTTCGCTTTATTCCTCTTTTTTACACTCCTGCCTCTTCTATCTTCTTGCCATCTCTTCCTCCTTCTTTCGAATATCTCAGAGCACTGGTGTGATATCCTCACGCATCTTCCCTTCGTCTTTTTTAGATCCTCGCAACAAATTCAGGTAATCCTTGGGCTTCTCTCTTTTTGCCTTGTTGTTGAATGTCTATTACTTGCGTTTGCTTTTGTGTTTCCTGTCGTCTCGTTTGGCTTTTGTTACTAGATGACTCTCCCGTGCTTGGGTAAATGGGTTAAGGGAGGGGTACCATTCCGGGGTAGGTTTTTAGGTAGCTTGCTTGACAAGTGTAGCCTTTTCCATGTTTAATTTTAACTGTTCAGTAGGATAAGCATAGTTTCTGGGTGTTTTCCGGGCTTCCGATCTCATAGTCTAACGTAGTGGTACCCTGCTGTAGGTATGCCTCGTGTTGTCGCTCGGACTTCTACTTCCGCCGCAAATTACGACCCTTACACATGGGTGACCTCGGACATAAAGGACTCGCCTAACCAGATGGATCTGGGAGAGCTGACGGAATTCCGGCAAGCCGGGTACTTATGTGGGGGGACGGACGAGGAGATCAACTACAAGACCTTCGTTCCAGCCCCCGACGAGTGGTTGTGCGAGATCAACCTCCGTTCTCCCCGGGTTGCCGACTGGGTCTAGTTTTACAAGGCCATGTTTACTGAGGTCGGCGTTCGCCTACCTTTTTCCGATTTTCAGATGTCTCTCCTTGGTCGGATATCCGTGTCGCCGTCGCAGCTCCATCCGAACAGTTGGGCTTCCATCCGCTGTTTCGAGATGGTCTGTGAATATCTCGAGTTGCCGGCGTCAGTGGATGTCTTCCTCTTTTTCTTCAACCTCACCAACCCCTCCAAACAAGGGAAGGCGAGAAAAGGGTTCCTTTCTTTCCGGTCCGCCCAAGGTCGGAGAATATTTGGTTTGTTTGAGGACTCTTACCATGGGTTCAAGGACAAATTCTTCAAAGTTCGCCCTGCTAAAGGTCGCCATCCCTTTTGGTTATCGTTAGAGGGGGAGCGTCTCATCCCAACATATTGGAGTTTTGGGGCGGGGTCTAATCCGTTTATTAAGGTGACGTACAAAGGGATGTCCCCTGTAGATAAGAAAATACCTGATGTGTTGTTTGCCCTCTTTGGGAAGAACCCCGTGAACCCCCATCTTCTCATGGGTGAACGGGAGGCTGCCAGGAGCTATATCCGTGAGTCGTTTTGTTTCGTGTTCGTACTGTTTATTATTGCTTGTTTTTCTTGATCTGACGATTGACGCGTTTATCTGTTTGTTGCAGTGGAGATGTCTGCCTCAGTGACAGGGCTTGAAAATTTGATGAAGACCTTCTTCGAGGAAAGTGACAAGGAGAAGGCCGAAGAGAAAGACGCCGGAAAGTCGGAGGGGCCTTCCGGGGAGAAGGAGGGTCAGTCTATGCCCTCTCCCCAGGGTACCGACATGTCGGGCAAGAACCCAGAAGGGGCGCAGGCTTCTCCCCTTCCCGAGGTCGTCGTTGGCGGGCACTCGTCCTCTGCCCATCAGGAAGATGATGATGTGGAACTCATCCATACCCCTAAGAGGCGGAGGGCGTCTGCGAGTCCGGAGGGGACTCTCACCATCATGGAGAGAAATTTCGATGCTACAACCTTTATCGACTCGCAGCTGATCCCTGGGACGGAGGAGCATCTTCATGGAACCGACTTGGCTGGACAGGCGAGATGGATGTACCGGACTTTGCTCCGGGGGGCCGTGATAGCTCGAAAGGCTGAGTTCGAGTTGTCGGGGATGCAGGCCCTCCGGAGGAAGCTCGAGTCCTCTGTCAAGGCAAACAATGACTTCAAGGTGCAGGTTGAGCTACTCCAGAGCCAGTTGTCCGAGATGGGGGAGAAGCTCAAGGCATCCGAGGAAAAGACGACATATGCCGAGGAGAAATTAAAGGCTTCCGACGAGACGGTGGCCCATTTAGCTGAGCGGGAGATGACCTTGGAGAGCCAGCTGAACGCCGCTCAGGGTCGGGTGGCGGTCTTGGAGAAGGAGCGTGACCAAGCCGTGTCGTCGGCTAAAGCCGCTAAAGTCGAGGTCGAGGAGCTCCGAAAGAAGCTGAAAGCGACCAAAGAGCAAGGGAAGAACGCGATCTCTATGACTGAGGATGCCCTGAAGGCTCAGGTGAAGATCGTGGCTCCCGACTTTGACACGTCGGCCATTGGGGTCTTCAAGATGATTCAAGATGGCAAGATTGTTGACATGCCTAGGAAGTGATCTGTTGTAACTTGGATATTTTAGTGTGGATTTGCTGATCGTTTTGCTGAACGTTTTGTAATTTGAAACTTTATAACTTGTGCTTATCTTAGTCGTCTGGCCGGTTTGTCATTATTATCTTTTGTCTTTGCTTGCTGTACTGTTTCCGTTACCGCCTTTTTGGGGCGGGCTTATTGCTTGTGCCCGTTTTGCCGTTTTACGTTGGTAACGATTTTGGACCGTTTTGGTCGTGTTGTCGCCGCCGTTAGTTATGGCTGTGGTCCAAATGGTTCCCGGGGTGATCAGTCCCGGGCTGCCGTTTTAGGACGCAATCGTGTGAGACACGTATTGGGAAGCAACAGATAAGTAAGAAAATATTTTGACAAGTGAGAATTAATCGTCAGCTAGGCGAGTTTGTTAACATGGCAAGTATTTGATAGGAGTAAATAGCTAAAAGGTAACAAGGGCTAAAAATTAACATGTGAACAAAACAAGCATATATGAGCCCGTTAGGCCTCCCGGTCGGTGTGCCCGAGTTAGGAGTAGAACCTCCTCAAGTTACCTGCATTCCATGTTCTAGGGATTTCTTTGCCGTCGAGTCTCTCGAGCTTGTAGGCACCCTTGCCAAGCACTTCTTTAATTCTGTAGCGACCTTCCCAATTTGCCGCCAGCTTCCCTTCTCCAAGGGTCGGTAGACCGACGTCGTTGTGTCGCAGGACGAGGTCTCTTTCCTCAAAATCCCTCCTGAGGACTTTAGCGTTGTAGCGCAGGGCTATTCTTTGTTTCAACGCCGTTTCTGACAAGTGGGCCATCTCCCTCGTCTCCTCCACCAGGTCCTTTTCCACCGCTTCATCCACACCTGCGAGTAGTAGCCGCGGGCTCGGTTCGCCGATTTCAACGGGTATAACCGCGTCGGCCCCGAATGTTAGGCGAAAAGGGGTTTCCCCCGTAGCGCTTTGCTCAGTTGTTCGGTAGGACGACAGGACCAAAGCGAGCTCGTCGGCCCATGCGCCTTTTTTGTTGTCTAGGCGTTTCTTGAGGCCAAATAAGATGACCTTGTTTGCGGACTCCACTTGTCCATTTGTCTGGGGGTGTTCCACTGAGGAAAACTTCTGTTTTACTCCTAGGCCGGTGAGGAACTCCGTGAACTTCTTGTCAGTGAATTGCGTCCCATTATCCGAAATGACAACCTCCGGAATACCGAAACGGGTTATCACCTGCCTCCACATGAACTTCCGGCAGTTGGAGGAAGATATGCTGGCCAGTGGCTCAGCCTCTATCCATTTGGTGTAGTAGTCGATGGCAACTATGAGGTATTTGACTTGCCCTGGGCCAACCGGGAAAGGTCCCAGAAGGTCAACTCCCCATTGAGCGAAAGGTCATGTGGTCGTCAGCAGGCTTAGCTCGGAAGCCGGCGCCTTGTTGAAGTTGGCATTTTGTTGACACTTTACGCACTTTCTGATAAATTCCCTCGAGTCTTTCATCATTGATGGCCAGTAGTATCCAGCTCGGATGAGCTTCCTCGCTAGGGCTTTGCCCCCGATGTGGTGGCCACAACAACCCTCGTGGACTTCTCTAAGTACATAGTCCGTCTGGTCGGGGTGCAAGCACTTCAATAGGGGCTGGCTAAGCCCTTTCCTGAACAGTTGCCCTTGTATGATCGCATATCTGGCCGCCTCCCTTCTCAATGTTTTGGCCACTTTCTCATCGTCAGGCAGCTTGCCGAGTTCCAGGAAGTTTGTGATGGGGTCCAACCATGAGGGGCTTGACTTCCTCAAATGGAGGGCGACCGTTGGCTCCTTCATCATGCTTTGGATGAGAGACCGGTTTCCCGCTTCTGGCTTCGTGCTCGTTAGTTTGGACAGGAGGTCCGCCCGTGTGTTCCTTTCTCTTGGGACGTGTTGGATCGTGACCTCTTGGAACTGACTTGTCATTTCTTTAACTTTTTCCAAGTATTTTTGCAGGAGGGGGTCCCGGGCTTGGTAGCTTCCGCTTACCTGCGAGGTGACGACTTGTGAGTCACTGCATACTTCGACCTTCGTCGCCCCGACTTCCCGAGCTAGTATTAGCCCGCTTAAGAGGGCTTCATATTCCGCTTGATTGTTCGACACAGGGAACTCGAACTTGGTCGATTGTTCGTAGATGACTCCTGCCGGGCTTTCTAAGATGACCCCGGCTCCCCCAGACGTTTGGATGGAGGCCCCGTCTACGTGGAGCCTCCACCGTGTGCCCGTTTCTTCGGGGGGATCGCCCGTTACCTCTACTAAGAAATCTGCCATTGCCTGTGCCTTGATTGCGTGACGGGGCTCATAGTGCAAGTCGTATTGCGACAGCTCAATGGCCCAGGTCATCATCCTTCCAGCCAAATCAGGTTTTTGGAGTACTTGACGGATCGCTTGATCCGTTCTGACGACCACACGGTGACCCTGGAAGTATTGCCTCAACCTTCGAGAGGAGGTTAGGAGTGTGAGCGCCAGTTTTTTCAGTTTGCTGTACCTCAGCTCTGCTCCTTGTAGGGCCCTGCTTACGAAGTAAATCGGTTGCTGAGCTTTCCCTTCTTCTCTTACGAGCACTGCCGCAAGTGCTTCCTCTGTTACTGCTAGGTAGAGGTAGAGTGTCTCTCCGACTTTGGGCTTCCCGAGCACCGGAGGTGTTGCTAGGATTTCCTTGAAGCGGTTGAATGCTTCCTCGCATGCTGGGGTCCATTCAAATGCTATCCCCTTTTTCATTAGATTGAAGAAGGGCAGGGCTTTCGCTGCCAATGCGCCGAGGAAACGGGATAACGTCGTCAGCCTTCCCGCCAGCCGCTGGACGTCTTTGATGCAACCCGGACTCTTCATCTGGAGAATCGCTTGGCACTTCTCAGGGTTGGCCTCTACCCCTCTTTGGGTGATCATGAACCCCAAGAACTTCCCAGCCTCCATGGTAAAGGCGCACTTGAGCGGGTTGAGCCTCATGCCATGCTGTCGAAGGGAGGCGAACACATCCCCTAGGTCTCTTAGGAGGTCGTCGGGTCGTGCGGTTTTTGCGAGGATGTCGTCCACGTAGACTTCTACTGTCTTGCCTATGAGCTCATTGAATATCTTGTTCATCAGTCTTTGGTACGTGGCGCCAGCATTTTTTAGACCGAACGGCATCACCTTGTAACAAAAGATCCCTCCTGGCGTTATGAACGCCGTTTTGTCCTCATCGGGTCGGTGCATCGGTATCTGATTGTACCCAGAGTAGGCATCCATGAAGCTCAGGTATTGGTATCCCACTGCTGCATCGACGAGTGCGTCAATGTTGGGCAGGGGGTAGCAATCCTTAGGGCATGCCTTGTTGAGGTCGGAGTAGTCCACGCACATTCTCCACCTCCCACTGTGTTTTTTCACCAAAACCACGTTAGACAGCCAAGTCGAGTAGTCTAGCTCTTGGATGAACCCTGCTTCAAGGAGGCTGGCCATCTGCCTGGCCACCTCTTCTGCCTTTCTTGTGACATCTTCCTCCTCCTCTGAGCCACTGGCTTGGCCTTTGGCTTGACGGCCAGATGGTGTGACATGAGCTGGGGGTCTATCCCTGGCATATCGGCTGGTGTCCAAGCGAAGAGGTTGGCGTTGGCTCTGATCATCTTCATCAAAGGTTCTTTTAATTCATGGGGGAGGTTTCTGTTTATGAACGTGAACTTCTCGTCCTTGTCGCCAACCCAAAATTTTTCCAAGTCCTCTTCTGGCTCAGGTCTGGGCTTGTCGTCTATCCTGGCATCCAGGTCGGCAAGGAAAACCCCGGATGCTTCTTTGGATTTTTTCCTAAGAGAGAGACTGGCGTGGTCGCAAGCGACTGCCGTTTCCAAGTCTCCTCTGATGGACCCTACGGATCCGTCATCGGTAACAAACTTCATTACGAGCAGTTTCATGCTAATCGCTGCTCCGAGGTCATTGATGGTTTTTCTCCCCAGGATGATATTATAAGCAGTGGAATCTCGTAAGATAACAAAATCGGCCATTACCGTTCTTCGCCTCAGTCCTTGTCCAAGGGAGGTCGGTAGTGAGATGATCCCATCTGGCTTGATGAAGTGATCACCCAACCCTACCACACCGTGCTGGTGGGTCGCCAGGTCGGCATCACGTAGTCCCAAGGCGTCGAAGACATTGCGAAACATGATGTTCGAGTCCGCCCCCGTGTCCACTAGGATTCGTTTGACCAGTCCGGTTCCGACTCTGGCCGTGATAACCATGGGGGGACTTTCCGGTACCTCATCGAACCATTGATCCTCGGGGCCAAAAGAGATGGATGGGTGTCCCCGGGAGCTCCTAGCAGATGAGGAGGAGACCGCCAGGACCTTGGCGTCTTTCTTCTGCGCCGATTTCAACCTCGGGGCGAAATTCCTTGCAGTTACTACATTTACTACCGTGAGACCATGGTCGTCTCCCTCTGGTTCTTGACGTCGTCTTGTCGACCTGGACCTGTCCTCACCCTCGCGATCCCGGTTCCGTCTCCTCGGTTCCCTTATGAGGTGGGAGAAGTCGGCAAGCTTCCCGTCCCTGATTGCTTGCTCCAGGGCATCCTTTAGGTCGAAGCAGTCTTGGGTCTTGTGCTCGTACCCAGTAACGGATCCAGAAAATTTTAGTAATGGGGCAAAATTATATAACATGATAATAATTTTTATAATAAAAATAGTATGTGTACATAAAAAATTAAATATTAAAATTATCTATTAATCACTATATATTTGTATATAATTACATATATTGTTTAACTTATTTTCAATGTATATTTTATATTTCAATATATATTTTGTACTTTCTATATATATTACTAAACAATTATTTAGAAATTCACTTTCCAATACAATTAGAAGCCGACTCTTATTGATATTTAAAGTTAGAAAAGTTCTTTCAATTAATATCGTTGCTACACAAAAATTAAAGCTAATATCAAAAGAAGATAAATAATATTCTTTTGAGTTTATTTTTAAGAAAGAACACTAATTTCGTTTAAATCTAAGAATTGATCATTCTAACGAATATCTAATATGAAATTTTTAAATTGACGATTAAGTACCAAAAATTGAGTAAAAAATCATTATGAGGTCAAATTTAATAATCTAATCAGACAAATAAATATTATTATCATATACTACTCAAAAAAATTTCAAATTATAATGGGGGCACTTGCCCCCACAACTCAACACTTAGAACCGTCCTTGCCCGTACCCCTTGTGATATTCGCAGTAGAGGCTTTTGTTTCCCCCCGTCCTGTCCTTCAGAGGGCGTGGCCTCGATAGTATCCCTTTCTCGGCTATCTGTTGGTAGACCTCCGTGATTGGTGCCGCGAGGGGGGTGTAGTTGGTGAATTTCCCGACTCGGGGAAACGGTTTTGTCGTCTTGCTCGAGCCTCCATCCCTGGTGTGTTCCTTTTGTCTTTCTCCAGCATCGTGGTGCCTGGTTTGGTTGTAGGGGGGTTGCCGTTTATTGGCAGCCACGACCCGGCTGACCTCCTCGTCGTTGATATACTCCTTAGCCACGCACTGGATCTCTTGCATTGTCCAGACTGGCCTTGTGGTAAGGTGCTTCCTGAAGTCCTCATTCAGGAGCCCATTCGTCAAACATAAACTCGCCACCGAGTCCGTCAAACCGTCAATTTCTAGGCACTCATCGTTGAAACGATCCAAGTATTTCCTGGTCGGCTCCCCGGCTCTTTGGGTCACCCCTAGCAAATTGATCGGGTGCTTGGCTTTCGCGATCCTGGTTGTGAACTGAGCCAGCAAAGCATGGCTGATGTCGGAGAATTGAGTCACCGAGCCCTGCGGGAGGTTATTAAACCACCGTATTGCAGGTCCTGCCAGGGTGACCGGGAAGGCGCGACACCTTACCTCGTCTCCTACTCCTTCTAAGTTCATCCTGGCCTCGAAGGCCGTTAGATGCTCCAGGGGGTCCTGCGTTCCATCATACCTCATGTCCGTTGGCTTGTCAAAATGTTTTGGCAGCCGGACCTCGAGTATGGAGCGGTGGAATGGGGTGGCCCCTATTATTACGGGTCCCCGTGTTCCCGTCCTTCTTCCCTCATCGCTTTCCCGACGAGTGTCCTCGTCTCCGCGGTTCCCGGTGTGGAACGGGGTCGCTCCCATTATTACGGGTCCCTGTGTTCCCGTCCTTCTTCCCTCGTCGCTTTCCCGACGAGTGTCCTCGTCTCCGCGGTCCCCGGCACGCCGTCCTTCATGTCTGGCGTAAATGAAGGGGTCACGACGTCTTCTCGCGCGCCCTCTCCCCCCGGTGCTTTCAGATTCAGCTTGGGGGCTAGGCGTGCGTCTTGAGCGGCTCCTGGAGCGTGAGCGGGAGTGACTCTGCTCTGGGGTGTGTTGGTCGCGTTCCCTATCTGCTAGCCGGCGCTCCAAATCTTGCATCCTGTGGCGTAGCTCTTGCATTATTCTGGCGTGGTTGTCTCCGGTCCCCCCAAAAGGGCGTCTCTCTTGTGATTGGGCCGCGTCCCTCGGGGGTGATCTTGGATGTTGTCGGGTTCCCGTCCCGGCGGCGTCGCCTCCGGGTACGGCCTCGCGGCCTGTCTCCGTTTCGACTAGCACGAAGTCCATGGACGAGTCCCCACAGACGGCGCCAATGTTCGATAAGTCGGTTTCCGGTCGGTTCGGGTAAAGATCCTGGGAGATGGTAGGGGCTCGTCAGGTCGTGGACTACCGGCTAGAGATGCGCGAGGTCCCGAGTACTTCATGTGAAAAAGGGGGGGTGCCACCTGCAAAGACACTTCGACGCCCTTGTCAGTAAATGTGCAGGCGGAAAGGGTGATGTGATATGTGACGTACCTCGGGGGAAGAGCCAATCTTCCCCTTATATATTGTCAGAGGTGGGCCCTATAAAGGCAGGCCCACTATTCTCGAGGCGCTCCCTTCACAACTGTGGGAGAGCTGTTACGGACGCGTGTCCGGGTCGGCGACGGGGCGCCCGATCCCTGACCGCCCGGGTCGGGTGGAGCTCGGGTCGGCCCAAGCCAGCAGAAGGTTTGGGCCGGGCCATAACAGACTTGTTGTACATGCGCTTCATAAGACATTAGTGAATATGCGTTGTAAGAAATTATATTCCTATTATCCATATGGAATCTCTTTCTTTCAGTGACTACTCTTGTGTCTTATCTTCTACATGATGGGTATCCATTATCATTAATAGCTGTGGTGTTATTGAATGTTTTAAGATAATATTTGGTGTAGTCCATCTTTCATGTAGGAAGATTTTGAGCAAATGGTACATGAATTATATATGTAGGCATAGCTCTAAACAATTTTGGGTGTCGAACACAATCGAACAATCTTAACAATATTAATCGGTCAATTTAAGTTGTGTTTGTTATTTTGTGATCTCCACTCAACCACAAAAGAATATGAATATGTTGTGGACTTTTCTTTTAGAATTCTACCATATATATCATTATAATAAAAAGATAAAAAAATAATATGTTATAAATAAATTATCTATTTTATATATATACTTTGATAAATATATAATTGTGCAAATAATTTAACGAAAAATTTTTCTAAAGATAAGGTTAAATGATGAGTAATACATGTATCTTGCATTTCAAATAGTATCCCTTGCTTAAAATCGGAGGTTATCATATCAAGCTTAATTTTGAACACTCTACATAATATATCTGGTCAGTTTTCAATCTTTAAGTTCTTTGGATTATTAACTCTACAATCTCTTACCAACTTGAGTTACATGTCATTGTGATTAAGAGATCAGGATATCCATATATTTCTTACAAATTGCTAGAGTATCTTGATAATTATGAAACATATACTTATGCTACCTGTGAAAGACGCAGATAGCTAGAATGACACATTTATCTAATTTGAAAGCACATATTTCATCCCTAACAACTACATCTTAAATCCTAACCTCCTGTATATATCACTCCTGATCTTATCATTAAATTAATTAATTAATTAATTAATTAATTAATATTTTTATTTTACGCTCCTTTTTTTTAAAATAATGGCATGAGAAAAATTAAAATTTAATATTATTTTAAAATATAAAACTCTTTTAATCTAATCAAAAAATAAAAATTAAAAATAATTATTTTAGTTTTATCATATCTATCCTATTATTTGTCAATAAAAACAAAAAATTAATTACAATTTAAAAATTAACAATCTAAGCAATAACTTAAAATTTAAAAGATAACCACCTAAACAAATAACTTATAATTTATAAATAAAGTTTTAAAAATTTCTAATAACGACACCTAAGTAAATAATTTTCAAGCTCAATGTATTAGCGTCACACCAGCAAAAAAATTCTTCATTTTTTTTGAACTACTAAATTAGTTCAATTTTTTAGGTATGATAGAAAAATAATTTGGTATAGAAAAATATATATTAGTTTTTTTAAAATAGTATAAATAATCTCACATTTTAAAAAAATAAGTAATTTCATTCAATAACCTAATATTTTGTAGTTAGCAAATTTGCTTATTATAAATTATGTAAATAAAAAATATATTTTTAAAGACATTTGCTTATTTAAGAATTAAAAAAATATTTTTTAAATTGAAAAGTCTAAACAAAGTGTTTGAATTAGCCATTAGAAATTAGAATTAGGTTATTTTAAATAATTACACATTAAAAATTAATAACTAACTTAATTATATCAACAATATTTCATATTAGAAATATAAAACTAACTTAATATTTCATGATTTAATTAAATTTTTGAATCCTATTATTTTTTTAGTGTCGTCATAAATAATATCAATCCTATTATTTGTCAATAAAAATAAATAAAATTAAATACAATCTAAAAATTAATAACCTTATAAATTACGTAAATTTAGAAAAAAATATTTAAAAAGAGAGAAAAAATGAAAATACTTCTATTGTGCAGAAACAATCTAAAATATAACAATGTAAATTGAGTAAAGAAAAAATTTATAAATGTGACAAATAAAAAAATTTAAATTTAAAAATCGAAATGGTTAAGAAGTCACTTAATTAGGAATTAGTATTAAAATTTCAAATTTCAAATTTTTAAATAGAGTTTTCTAATTAGCTAGTGCAAATTTTCAATTTTTAAATAAAATTTTCTAATTAAACGATCGTTGTTCATTAGGAATATAGGAATTTGTTAATTTAAAAATAATTTTTTTAGTTTCTTCATAAATAGTATCAATCCTATTATTTATCAATAAAAATAAATAAAATTAAATACAATCTCAAAATTAATAACCTTATAA
>NC_029786.2:92659878-92671403 GCF_000816755.2 Arachis ipaensis
GAACTTTATAACTTTATGAGTTATAACATTAAAAACTAAATCAGAAATTAACAAAATATCAATGGTGTGAATCGAATTGAAAAATAAAACCATAAGTAATAACCAAATAACTTCAATTTATATTTAAAAAAAATTCTAAATTCCAATCATAAAAATAAAAAAGAACCAAAAAAAAAAATAACTCAAGAAAAAATAATGTTTCTATCAAAAACAAACAATGTTTGACATTATTCTATTAGATAGACTTTAAAAAGGAATTCCAAAACATGTACATCCATATTCTCAACTTTCATTCTCAATCTTGATCTTCTTATAAGTTAAGGTTTCTCTTTCCACCACCGAATCTTTCGACTCCGAAGATAGTCGCTTGGGTAGTGTAATAGCATTTTTCAATACTTCAGATTCATCATTGTCCACAATTTTATTGGAGAATTCAAGCAACAAATTCTGTACAAAATACTATATTAAATTAAAAACATCATTCTCACCTTTAATTTTATCTCAATAATATTTTTTGAATAAAATTAAACTTTAACTTTAAAAAAACAAACAAACAAAAAATTTATTTTTTAAACAAATACCTTAGCACCTTTTACTTCTTCCTCTTTAATGATTGAGAATGCTTTTGAAGTTGGAAGCAAACCACCAGTGTAGTCAACATTCTAAAATTATAATTAGTTATTAATTATTATTTATAAATTAGATACTATTAATGACCAAGGAAGCAAAAAATAAATTATTTTTTAATAAAAAGTACACTTATAACTGTACTCACAATTTGAATAGGGTGAGCCTTTTTGAATTTATTTATGAGATCTACGTTATCAGTCATCTTGTTAACTTTATAAAAAGGTGAAAAATATGAATTATCAGATATTTGAACTTCAACGATAAAGAGAAAGGTCTTATCAATTAGGTTGAGAAAAAGTGTGGGTGTATCTGATAGATCTTCTTTTAATGCAGGATATCATATAATATATTAATAATAAAAAAATATAAAAAATACCATTAAAAATATCATCACTAATGTTTTTAGAAATAAATATTGGTTGGAATTTACCAATAGAAGTAGATAAAGTATTTCTACCCAGCTTTTCCAACACCAAAATATCTTATTTGGTAAGATATTTCTTCTCTTAACAAATTCACGAATCGAGACACATAAACTCTCTTAATTGAGGAGCGTGTATTATTCCTCCCTATAATTGATAAAAAAAAATTAAAGAACAATTAAATGGGATAAACAAACAAATTTAAAATATAAATAATATAAATTTAAAATAATATAAAAAAATTAGTAAGAAACTCACGTTTTCATCGAGCCAAACCATCTCAATTGAGTATGGCAATTGAGAATTTTCGTAACTTGGTAGTGTCTATAACCGTATCACTTATATACGTACACACAATTTGTCAATTGTAGGATTGGTCTCTGCAATTTTGTGAATACCAGCCATTAGAATAAGTAGAGTAATTTTAGATTTTGGTCAACATAGAGAAAAAAAAAAATCTCATTTCATGTTTCTAAAATTTGGAGAAAAAAAATTTCCTTTCTTAAACATAATACAAGAGTCTGAAGAGAGGATGGCTCAATATGCCAAATAAAACTGCACAGTAAACACATTTTCTTCACTCTCAAAACCTTATCCCATTATGGTGTTATCCTCCAGCCATGGTTGCGGTTGCAGTTGCGGCGGGATCAGTAGGTGCAGTGGCCACGGTGAAGCACGGAAGGGGCTGCAGAGGGATCCGACTCGCCTACGAAAAAACAAGGTGCGGTTTCGGTTGGCGGGAACCCCGCGGCGGCAGTGGAACGGTAGACGGGAGAAAGTATAGAAAACAATGATAATTGTGAACAACACGAACAATAGATTAAAAGAGAAAATAAAATTATTTAATTTCAGATAAATAAGTAATTACTGGAGTTTTTTTTTTGAATTAAGAATTTTGCGCTAATTGTTTAGAATTTAAAGTTTTTAAATTTTTTATTTTTACTTTTGCTCTTGCACACTTAAAAACTATAAATGCTCAGTAACCTAGTCCATACTTGACACGATCACACGAGATTAATACAAATATGTATCTTAATGACATTTTTTAAGAATACTATATTAGTATCACAGATTAAATTTTTTCAAAATGAAAAATTTGGTAAAAATAAGAAATTAAAATCATCTTCAAATTTGTAACTCACACTTAATAAAATTTATAAATTTAATAACAATTAATTTCTTTATTTTGTTACAAGTGTATGTTGTTATTATCAGTTATCTCAGTAAATCCGTAATACCCTAATTGAACTAGGTAGGTTGCTGATACAATGATTGGTTTTTGGTACAGTATTCTAAGTTGACTTTACAGTTTACATTGACTTCCTCATTTGTTGTGACTTTCTTAGAACCTTAACAGATTCTTCTTCCTATGGAAAATCATTTCTAAGCAGAGAGACTTCTAGCACTCAGAATCCACAGCTGTTGTATCTACGAGTTTGCTGTTAAGATTTTCTTTACTGAGAAAAAAACAAACATGACTCCTGACAAGGTATGTCATCGATTTTTCCTTCTCGGTCTTTTATCTTCTCTGTTAATTCTATTAATCGTTTTGGTTTTTGAAATTGAAATTGAAGAACGAAAGTGAATGGATGATTCCCGTTGAAGTGATGCTGGGATCTCTTGACCACGGAGAAGTTCAAGCATGCAGCATTTCAAGAATCCCAGACGAGATTCGAGCGCCCAAAGAAGAATGTTACAAGCCAAGGTTGGTCTCAGTAGGACCCTTACACAGGGGAGCCACAAGGCAGATTCTGTTAATGGAAGAACCCAAATGGCGCTACGCCAAGAGCTTCCTTGACCGCAGGGTAGTGTCCAGCAACCAAGGACAAGCCGGAGGACGCAGAAGATCATCAGAACCGGGAACTCGAGAGTGGGGCCAGGAAATTCTCAAGTTTGACAAGTTGGTTCGCGCTTCCTATGGCGGTGACCTCGACTTGGATCCCCACGACCTAGCCAAAATCATGATGGTAGTGACCCTACTCTAGTTACTTATTTGTGGAAAATGGAAAGCGAATTGAATGAATCTTGAGTTGACCCTCTAGTTTCTACAGTCATGTTGTTTGGTAGTTTAAAAAGGAAACAATTATACGGTGACACTCTTGGTGTGAACTTGATAACCGAGAAAAGTTAGCATGTTTGACTAAATTGTTATTTAACGGTTTTTTAATTATCATCTCTACATAAAACAAATGCATTAAAATTTTCGGTTTTAAATGTAGAAACACACAAAAAAGTTGTTTAAAATACTTCAACCATATTAGGTGTGTACTCAAATCCGTTACCAATGTAAAATACACCTTTAAACAAAATACACATTATAAATGAGTTAACTAGACATGTATTTAAATACAAAAATATACCATGACTAATTTTTGGTGTGTACATAGTCTTTTTGACAGGAAAAACATACAAGACACTGTGTTCTAAGAGTCTAAGACAATTGTATATTTTCTGTGGATTTTGTGTGGCTGAAGAGTTCTGTCTATGACTCCAGCTAATAGCTTTATGTAGTTCATATCTATGTATTGTTATCTTGAAGTCGGAATCCAAACACAACCTTATTGTATCTGGTCCATAGTTTCTAAATGCAACTTCTACTTATTGAACAAGGTCCATTTGTGCGTGTTACAGGTGGATGGCTGTTTCTTGCTAGAACTTCTCCACAAGCTTGTGGAATACATGAATTCACCACCAAACCAAAGCCATACATTTTCCAATGACCCATTCCTAGAGACAGAGGAGAAGGTGCAGTTTGTGCTGAATGATATTTCCATGCTGGAAAATCAGATCCCTTTCATTGTTCTCAAGAAGTTGTACAATATTGTGTTCCCTGACAAAAGTAAGGTTGCGGAAGATCATCGTGTGGCTGACATCATGCACAATGCCTTTGGTTACAATTCAAAAAACCACCGTGGTTTGGCTCATATGCTTCACTTAATGCATTTGTCCACAGTTGAAGAAGACAACAATCAAGAAGCCAAACGATTGAGACAAGCATGCCAAGAACTAAAGCGATGCGCCACTAGGCTTCGAGCTGCAGGAATAACCATTAAATCAACAAATAGCAACAGCATTGGTAATGGTAGTCCTAATGGTAATGTTAATGCTAATCCTAGTCCTAACAATCAGCATAAGATTGTGGACATATTTGATTTTAACATAAGTTTCAATGAGCAAGGTAAGATACTCGAAATACCGGCTCTGCATATTAAGGAAACAACGGAAGCGAGATGGAGAAACTTGATTGCTTGGGAGCAGAGCAGAATTTGGATAAGAGGCAAGTACACTTCCTATGCTTTGTTCTTCCAAACTTTGATATGCTGTGAGCATGACCTTGAGTTTCTGGAGAAAAAGGGAGTGATAGTGAATGAGTTCAAGAAGAGCAAGGATGAAATTATGACTACGTTTCGCACAATCTCTGATGGTGTTGATCACATGGATTCAAGTTATAGCGACCACTATAAGAAACTTAATGCACACCAGACTACATTGGTCACGAAAATGTTCCACGAATGGCCTATAATCACTTGGCATAGGTGCAGGCGTGTTCTTGAGACTCTTGTGTTCTATTGGTGGAACTGGCTAGCGATCTTGATACGTGATCATATCCCTACAGTATGGAAATTTTTCGGCGTTGTGGCCGCGATTGTGTTGCTTGTTCTCACCATTATGCAGACATATTATTCAGCTAAGCAGACACATTATGCAGCTGAACAGGCACATAATGCAACTAGTGGCTCTTAGGCATCAGCAAGAAAAAGTGCTATTTGTGTCTCTTAATGCTTTTTCAAGTTTAAAATTTAATGCACAATTGTGATCTTGAAGCTTGTGTATGTTAATGGAAGAGATTTAGGTCCATGTTGAACATTGAAGAGGTGTTTTCCTGAAATTATTGTGAATGAAATTTTCTGTCTTGTTTTGTTTGAGGTTTGTCAAAGAAATCAAGCAAATCTTTCATGATATGATCCTTATATTCATACAATTAAAGCAAAATTAATGAACGAAACTTGTGAGATTAATATATAATTTGGCCAAAGAAATAAAGCAAACATGAATATTAGGGTGGACTTGGTTTGCGTTTTTATTTTTTGTTTTTATTTTCAGTACTTTCTGTTTTTTAAATTTTGTGAAGGAAAAAATAAAAACAATGAAAACAATAAAATCTTGTTTTCTGTTTTCATTTTTTATTTTTATTTTTTTTATAAAATCTAAAAAATAAAAAATACTAAAAATAAAAACAAAAAATAAAAATACAAACCAAACGCACTATTGACAACAACTCTGTTAGAAGGTCAGAATGAATTAACGGCATATCTCAAGTGATTTATGATCGGAAATCAAAACTCAGAAACATGCATAAAATCAAGGGCAAATGACTTGGTTAAACCAAGTACATTTGCAAATGTCCTGAATGTCCCAAATCGAAAATTCAAAACGAATATTTAATGCTTTTGTAAATCGAAATGACTTGCTTCGATTTACATGCTTCTTCGCTATTTAAACAAATCGAAGTCACTTGATTCGAACTCAGAAACCTCATACCCCACTCCCAACCCCACCACCCAGTTTCGAGATTCTCTAGAAGCAACTCGGTTTGGACCGACTCTGCATGCATGGAAGACGACCCGAATCGTCTGTATCGACTTGATGGAGTCGCGCATATTGTTGGAGCCATCCACCTCGAGGTTAGTGTTTTTTAATATTTAATTTTTTTTAAATAAATTAGTAGTTAGTTAGAACTGTTAGTGTGGAGTTTTTAAAATGAATCTAAAAACAGATATTTGAATTTAGTTCATGTCAGTCTTAGTGAGTCATTAACTATAGAATAGGGTTAGGTGTAGAGTAATGAACAGGGTTAACGACTGTTTTTGATGTTTGTTAATAAATAGAACATGTTTTTATCTCATATTAGTAATTATTTTGTTAATACAAAGAATTGGATCGTGAGTAATGTAGTGGTTAGCGTTTCTATCTATAAAGGATTGGTTGGGATTCATTGAGAGGTTTTTTTGTGACAAATGTGAGAAGTCATCTTCTATTCTTATGCAGCCCCAACAGTCCATCCTCGCCAACTAATACATCACAACTTTGATTCGGATTGACGGCAAACAATGGTGAAGCCACTAAGTCTGGCTCGGGTGTAAACACCAGCACTGCTGACGATGATCTAACAGGCAATACACTAGAGCTGGCTACATGTCCGGTGGAGTGCATATTCTTGTTCGAGCCTCCAAAACTAGATGCCACATCCACAAGTTTCGCCAACAACTCCGGAGTCCTCACCTCAGGAAACTGACAGCGACAATGAAACAGCACCTGCATATCTTCGTCACTGCTAATAATGAATGAATCATACTTCACATCATCGCATAACACGGAGATCGGAATACGATAGAACAACTTCTCCACCCGTTTCACGCCATGCAGTCCTAGTCTTTGGAGTATAGTACTCTTAAACTCAGCGAAACTTGTCGAAGGTTTGAGAAAAAACACTCAGCGGGTCCTTGTCAGTGAACTTAATCCCTGATCGCGTTTTCTTCTTAATGGACCCTCTATAGTGCACAAGAGCTACAAAACTCTCATCACTAGCTATTGTGAATCTCACTCTTCTACAAAATTTCGTATAGCAACTGGTTTTTATATACCTCCCTCCTTTGTAAATCGAAACAATTACATTCGATTTACTCTAAGGCTGGTTGCATGTATAAATCAAATTAAATTCATTCCATTTACGTTCACACATAAATCGAATCTAATAAGCTCATATCTAAATCGAATTGATTTGATTCGATTTTCATTGAATTTCGTTTAGCACCTAATTCGAATCATTTAGATTCGATTTACTACCTGTTTTGCTAAATCAAATTTATTCAATTCAATTTATATAGAAACGTTGTTTGAGATTTTGACGTTGCAATTTTCAGTTTGGGACATTCAGGACATTTTCAAATGCACTTGGTTTAACCAAGTCATTTGCCCTAAAATCAATGCTTATTCATAGAAGATTTTCTAAATATTGAAACTGGTATCTAAAACAAATTATTTCCCTTTGTCATCATGTTAGTGCATGATTTAGTGGAGCAAGACCAAAGGAAAAAACTAAGGTGGCTTTGTGAACAAAATTAAAAGTGGTATAATTATAATTATGAGATTATATATCTGACCGGTTAAAATAATATTTCGAGTAATGGTGAGGAATACATATTATTTCTACCCAAAAAGAAAAGGATTTAGAATTAAGACAAAAACTTTAGACAGAAACTTGTTTTTTTTTTTTTGAAACAAAGAAAACTCAACACATTAGAGTGGAGCGTATACACACAGACATGAACTAAACCTGTATACAAAAGTTATGAATCCTCTATCATCTCCGACATTGTCATCAACAACCAAAAGGATCACTACCAGTCCATTCTTTGTAACTCAAAAACGTCATTCCCTGTATGATATCAACACCTATTTCTTTATTATTGAAAATTCTGGCATTGCGTTCCAACTAGATGTTCCAAATCACTGCAAAGAATCCTGTCAGCCATGTCTTCTGCACTTCTTTTCGATTGTGCATACCAGTCCAACTCCCAAATAGTTCTTTAATGGTTCCAGGAATAGTCCAAGCTCTATCCAAATCCCTCTACCAAGCGCACCAAACCTGCCATGTATACTCACAAATCAGAAATAAATGATATACAGATTCTATCTCCTTTTTACACAGTACACATATATTATCACTATTAAAAACAACTCCTAGTCTACTCAACCTTTCTTTAGTATTAACTCTACCAACTAGGACAAACCATCTAAAAAGCTCTATTCTTGGAGGTACCACCCCCTCTCCAAATAGAATTTGTGAAATTATAGCTAGTAATCTCGTCCGATAGAGTCTCCAATTGTAGTACCTGCAGAAAAGAGTTAGTAGAAAACACACCTTTATGATCAAACTTCCAAACAACATCCTCTCTACCAGTTGATAGCTTCACTAGCCTTAACCTCTCATGAAGTTGATAAACAAGTTCCAACTCCCATTGGAACAACACTCTCCTCTACTGAAAATTCCATATCCAATCTAACCCGTCCCAAAACCCACAATCCCTAATCACAGATCCCTGCTGGTTTGAAATAGAGAAGAGCCTTGGAAAACTCGCTTTCAGGGGCCACCTTGAATCCAATTATCTTCCCAGAAAAGAGTTCTACTTCCATTCCCTACTTCCATCGCCAGACCACTAACCATTTTTTCCTTCACCCTTTGCTCTTTTATATTTAACTGACAAATGTCTTTCCAGGGTCCTCCTTTTACCGGTAAAGTCTGATTTGCTAGCATTTCATTAGGATTCAAATTGTTACAAGAGCAAACAATCTTCTTCCACAATGAGCAGTCCTCCTTTGAAAACCGTCACCACCACTTAAACAAAAGTGCTGTGTTCCTAAGAACTGCATCCTTAACTCCCAAACCCCTCAGCCTTTTTCGGTGCATGTACCACCTCCCACTTAACTAGAGGGATACCATAGTTACCATCCTCCTTACACCACATAAAGCTCCTCTGTAATGAAATCAGCTTGTCAGCAACCGCCTTCGCCATCTTGTACAGACTTAAGTAATAGATTGGTAGGCTATTCAATACCGACTTGATGAGGACAAGCTTACCTGCTTTGTTTAGAACCTTTGCTTTCCATAAGCTGAGTTTCTCTTCCACCTTATCTATGATTGGTTTCCAAGTCTTCACCAGGCGTGGATTTGCTCCTAACGAAATCCCTAGGTACCTCATAGGTAAGACAACTTGATTGCACCCCAGTAGGCCACACACATGATCTACCCACTCCTGCTCACAATTCACGGGAATCAGATTCGACTTATCAAAATTGATGCTCAGTCCAGACATCAGCTTAAAACATCGCAACAGCCTCTTATAATTCACAATTGTCGCTGTCTCTGGAGGACAAAACAAGATAGTATCATCTGCAAATTGTAAGTGTGTCAATTCGATATGATCTCCCCCGACCAGTAGCGGAGTGATGCGCCCGTTCCTGACGGCTTCACCTAACATCCTATGCAAGACATCGACCACAAGCACAAATAGAAGAGGAAAAAGAGGATCTCCTTGTCTTAGACCCCTCTCCATGTTGAACGGCTTGGAAGGCGACCCATTAACCAGGACTGACATAGTGGCCGTACTGACACACTCCTTCACCCAAGTCCTCCATCTGTGGCCGAACCCCATCTTCTGAAGTACAATATCCACAAAACTCCATCTGACTCTATCATAAGCTTTTTGAAAATCCAGCTTGATAATAGCCGCTTTCTTTCGCCGCGTCTTGAGCCAATGAACCGTCTCACATGCTATGAGCGCGCTGTCATGGATTTTTCTACCCTTCACAAATGCACTCTGAGTCTCTCCTACCAAGCCCGGCATAACTGATCTCATTCTTCTCACCAATGCCTTCGAAATCACCTTATACACACACCCTACCATACTAATCAGCCGAAAATCCTTGATCTCCTTAGCCCCGACAAATTTCGGAGCAAGCGTCACCCACGTGACATTCACATCAGTTGGTAACTTAGCACTTTGGAAGAATCCCGTCACAGCTGCAGTGAATTCCGGCCCAATCTCCTCCCAGCATTTCTTGAAGAAATTCATATTATATCCATCACTATCTGGGGCCTTAGAAGATTCACAATCCCATACTGCCTCCCTAATTTCCTCCAACGATGGCAAAACCTCTAGAGCTTCAGCCTCAGCTCCATCAATCCGCTTCACCAAACCATCCCGAACACCAATCCTCAGAGCATATTCTTGTCGATATAGATCCTTGTAAAACCCCCTAATTGCCACCTTTATCCTTGTCTGATTCCGCACAAGCCGTCCATGAATCATCAGAGTGTCTATCCTGTTATTCCTTCTTCTAGCCGAGGCAATATTATGAAAGTATCTGGTATTCCTATCTATGTTCCTAGCATGTTTAGACAGAGACATCTGCTTCCAGTGAATTTTCTTCCTACTATACCACTTTTCACAAAAGCTCACCAATGCCTTCCTTCTAGCCTCCATCGTACCATCATAGATGCCATCACTAACCATATTGTCAAGCTTCCTGATCTCTTCCTCAAACCTCCCAACCTCTTATCCATGTCGCCAAAAATTATCCCTATGCCATTGCCGCAAAGGTATCGTCAAGGCCTTCAGTTTACAAGTGAATTGAGCATCTTCCAAACATCTCCATTCATTTTTGACCATTCTTAGAAAATCCTTATGTGTAAACCAGGAATCCAGACTTCTGAAAGGTCGGGGGCCCCTTTTTACTCTTGTATCTTCCACAATCAACGGGCAGTGATTTGACAATCCCCTTGGTCTGCCTTTTAGCCGTATATCTGGAAACTCTTCCGTCCATTCTATATTGACCAAAACTCTATCAATCCGACTACAGGATCGACTCCTAAACCACGTGAACTTCCTATCAGTAAGCGGTAAATCCACCAACTGCATGTCATGTATCCAACTCTTAAACTCCTCCGCTGAAGCCGGTAAACTATTCACCCCTTTGCGATCTTCGACTTGCAGAATCTCATTAAAGTCGCCCAACAAGCAGAACGGTACCTGACATAGCCCCATAATATAGCTCAATTCCTCCCATACCACCTGCTTCTCCTCCCTCCCATGCGCTCCGTATACCAAACAGTAAGCACAATTAAAGTTGTTCTTTGTTAACACCCCTTCAATGCACAACCACCTCTCTCCTTTATAACAGTTACTTTTTTTAAACATTATACCATCCCAAATTAACAACAAGCCCCCAGCCGCCCCTACAGACTCCACAAACTCCCAACCTCCAGAACTATTTCCCCAAATTCTTGCAACATCATATTTATTAATCAACTCCCTTTTTGTTTCAAGCAAACCTAACATGTTCAAATTAAACGTTTTTTTCAAAGATTTCACCATGCTTATTTTACCATCTCCTCGCAATCCCCTAATATTCTAGCAGCTCACAATCATTTAAACAAATTTTTACTCACCTTATTTTGATTCTTCGGACGACTCCTTCTTACCTTTTGTTTTTGTTTCGCCAATTTTCTCTTTGCCTCTATTTCTTCATTTTGAGCTTGCAAAATTTCCATAATATCCTCCTCCTCATCATACAAAACAGCGGCCGACTCCACTGCCAAAGCCCAAGTTTCTTCATTTTCCTTCCGTTGTTCTTCCTGCGATAGCTTGTCCTCAACTCTCCCATTCTGTCATCCTGACTCTGTGTTTGACCCAGCCACAATCTTCAAGGTTGTCTCTCCATTAGCCATTAGACAGAAACTTGTTAGTTGTTACTTGATGTAATTAAATGATTATGCATTACTTTATCAAAATTAAACTTTTAAACATATACGGCTTGAAAATATAAAACTATACTTATCAATTATCTTATTATTATGTTTTTATATTTTATTTTTTTATTTAATTAAATTATTAGTAAATAAAACCAACC
>NC_029786.2:92671617-92677234 GCF_000816755.2 Arachis ipaensis
CAATTTGATTTATCTAATTTCTTTAATGAAAAATTACTTTTTTACTATAGAAAATTTTAGATAAATTATAAACCATTTTTGCAAAAGAAAGAGAAATATTTTTGTCCTTCATTGTTTTACATATTTTTACTTTTACATACTAAATTTTAGAAAATGATTTCTTCTCTTAAAAGTCAACTATGTTATATGTAAATTGACAATCAGTCACTAATCAACCATGAAAATATAGTGTTTATAAACAATTTAATTATATATTTATATTCCTGCCAAAAAAAACTCTAATTATTTTGCTAATTGTATTATTGTGTTTATAGAATGTTTTTCCTAACTATTATCACAAGATAGGTGATGAGTTCATAGTCCAAATAAAACTGCAAAGTGAACCCTTTTTCTTCACTCTCAAAACCTTATCCCATTATGGTGTTATCCTCAGCCATGGCTTCACTGCTTCTAGCTTCACCTCCACCACTCTCCACTCAACTCCACACTTCTTCCTCTTCTCACCTTTCTTTCTCTCACTCCCAAACCCTCTCCTCTTCACCACTCTTCACTTCTTCTGTTTCCGTTTCACACTCCGCCACAACTTCCTCTTCTCCTTCTCCAATCCCTTCTGGTACATCCTACAACAAAACCCAAAAAGTTGCAAAATTTGCAGTAAATTTTTTGTGTTATGTGTGAATTCTAGCACCCCATTTGCACATTCACCGTTTTATTGTTTCTTTTTCAGTTTACTGTGGCAGAGGTGACAAGAAAACTGCAAAGGGAAAGCGCTTCAACCATTCATTCGGAAATGTAATGTTCTGCTTGTATTCTGTTTTTCGAAATTTCCCATGTTTATTGCTTTGTTCCTCTACTTCTCTTTTGTCTGAAGTTTTGATCTTTTTTATTAATGGGTTCTTATTTTTGAAACTATGTTTTGCAATTATGCTCAAAATTTCATGTTATGGTTATTTTCAGGCAAGGCCAAGGGACAAGAAAAAGGGTAGAGGACCACCGAGGCTTTTTGCTCCGCCGGCACCTACGAAGAAGGATCGTTTCGAAGATAATGAAGTGGTGAAGATTGAAATTGATGAGTCTCTCTTTACTAGCTGAATTTGTTAATGAATTGTAGTTCTAAAATGTTTCATTGTTTAGTTGTTGATATTTGAATTGCATTGCTCTATGACAATATACAATATGGATTTTGTTTATATTATATGATGAGTTTTAACTATCTTTATATTAGTTGAGGCTAGTGTTCTTCTTTTATCTGTATTAAACTCTATTGTGAAATTAAGATTGATGGTTCAGCCATTAGCATTACAATAGAATAAAATAAAATCAAGGCTTGTGTTTGCCTAGGATTTGTCTTACATTGGACCTTGTGTATTCTCAGTGGTAAACATGATACGGATTCTTTCGAGAAATTCTTGCATGCTTTTGGAGCCCCATTTAATACATGCTCAAAGAACATTTTCATTTGAAATATATGAAAGTTATGTAGAAAACCAACAATATGTAGTTATAAATATTCTTGAAACATGCATTAAATGTGCTTCAAGAGTATGTAAATATTTCTTGGTTTCTTTTTGCCTATGTGAAAGTTGAGATATTGGTAGAAATAGCCCTTGGGAAAAACAAAGGACTATGAGTGCTTCCATAACACTTGGAACTTAGGCTCAATACTGTGTTTTTTGTATGTCAGCTCTGAATCCGAAAGTGCAGTCACCATCTTAATTCTCTACTGGTTGTATTAGTCTAGTTTTGCCCTTTCACTCTTCTCCTTAAATTTTTAAGGACTGTATCTTGCGAATTTTCTTACATCATACTTGGAATAATTTTACATGTTATATTGGAAATTTGAAACTACTTAGGAGAGTGGTAAACAAATTCACTGGTATATAGCTCTGAATATCAAAAGGATTATAGAGAACCCGAAATTGCTTGTTGACTTTATTTAGCTAGCATTACTTGATGGTTTGATGGATGTAATGAATGCAGCCTTTTATGATAAATGTGATTCTAAGAAACTTAAGGAAACTATGATTCTCATAAATTCTTGATCCAAGTCTTTGGGTACATCCGTCTTTATTTTTCTTTTTTCTAGAAAAACCTCCTAGCTCATGAACATAGAAATTTGGTGCAGCTTATGAAAGGGGGAAGCATATCCCTGTGGAGATTACTTGAAATGGAGCATACTAGTCTAGCACCTGTATTTTATAGTGACTCGTGTATAATTAATATCATATTTTTGTCGGATTGAGAGTTATTACAGACCTTAATCCTAGAATCCCTGGAATTAATCAAACTAAATTGGTCAGCCAATTAGCTCGGATTGATAGAGAAGGATTTGGTTTGTAAAGATGTGAAAAGTTTAGATTCAGACTATGGTTTAGACTTGTATTGCTAGAGAATACCTTTTGCTTTGTATAACCATAATTGCATTTCTTTTACAATCGTATCATAGTGTTTCCTATAGATAGGGGAATAATGAAAAACTGGTATTCACAATAGAATTCCTTCTCCACCATTTTTTTCTTTTTTCAAGAACTGTTATCTAAGAACTAAATATATGGTTGCAAATGACACAATGATTTAATGCAAGTTTTCCTATGACGCTTCCATCTTCTATTGTCAATCTTCTGCTTTGCTTGTTCCATAGATGAATCCCATAAGTCTCCGCACAGAGCTGAAGCACTTTGGCTTCTACCCATTTCGATTCAGTTTGAGTTTTCGGCTTCCTGAGAAACCCCCTTATCTTATTCCAATCAGCTGGATAGAAAGCCATAGGTGGCAAGATCTTAAATATGAAACTGGGTCTTTTCAGCAGCCTCTTGATCACTCTAGAAACCAGGTATGGACCATTATGCCCCCATTTGTTTCCATCAAAAGTCAATGCAAATTCACTAATGAATTCGTGAAGAAGTGGATGTTTCATATCGAAAATCAGAACAGCATTATTTAATCTAGTCCAGTGCTTAGATCTTAAATCCATGCTTTGTGCTCCGATAGAATTCCGCAACCCGGTTAATGGTTTTAGAACAATAAAGTCTGTATCTATGTAGATTCCACCATATTTATAGAGCACTACAAGTCTTATCAGATTAGATAGATTTTGTGACAAAGGAATCTCACCTGGATCCTTCTTACCTTTTATTAACTCACGAAACCAAGCTTCGGCCGGTGTCCCTTTGAACAGAATAGGCAAGTCTGGGGTCACAACCTGAACCTTGAACCTACTGTCGAGCAACGGTTTCAGCACTGTGTAGCCGTCCGTGGTCTCCAAAGTTCTTGACAAAATTACAAGGCATGCGCCGGGATGAACCTTAAAAACACTTTCCACGGACATCAATTCTCTTACACCAAACGAGCCTGCTGGCGAAATCCAAGTCATGAAAAACTGAGCCTCGCATTCACGGCTGAAGAATTCTAGAACTCTGCTGTGAAATCTGCGGGTCGAGTTGTTTGACTTGAGAATATCAAACTTGTGCAGGTTTTTCCGAAACCAAGCTATTCTCTCTAATTCTGTCACACCGAGTGGAGCAACCAAATCATTCTGATTTCCAGCTTGAATTCTAACATTCTCTTCTTGAATGGAGTGTAAAGGCAGATTAGAAAGTGTTGATCTTATTTGCTCTTTGAATCTGTGACTCTGAGCTTGCAAATTCTCTGAAGGTTCTTTATTTGTAGCAGAGTGTAGGAAATCATGGTAATTGATACTATATGCATGGATAACAAAAATTATGGCAGAGAATATAAACAGAGAGGATAAAAGTAACTTGGCACTTTTAAGGTGTCTAGGGTCAAACATTCTGAGAAGTTTGTGTTTGTTGAGACTTTCAGATTTGCCTTGATATTATGCATTTATATATAAAAGTATTCATTTAGAGTTAACAGTTATTTGCTTTTTTTATTAGCATTTATCAATTTCATGTTATGAGACAAACAACTATTTTTTCAGCTATTATAGTAACCACAGTTGTTTATACTGATTCTCTGATTTTCACACACATTTATTTACTTATTTGGTTTATTACTGATATTCGGACTTATTATCAATTTAAGAGAAGTGTATGCAAAAATGGTACATATAACCTTCATTTTTCTTTTTAGCATTTATCAATTTCTTATATATATAGAGATAGAGAGAGAGACAGACAGACAGAGTGTTAAACTGTTAACAGTTATTTAGTTTTTTTCTTTTTAGCATTTATCAATTTCTTATTATGAGACATATAACCTTCATTTTTCTTATTGTATTTTCTGAAACTTGAATTTCAGACCATAAACAAAAAAGAAAAGAAAAAAAGAGGTCTTGCATGTTTGATAATAGATGACACTTCTATGCTAGTAAGCAACGTAGCTTCATCATTTTGAAATAATTCACTCAATTTTAGACTATTGGACTATAATTGATAATTTTTCCTACCTAAAACAATGACTTGAGGATTTAAAATGCTAAATTATTAGTTTCTGGTGTACTATACTATATACACTTCCACACGCCGCTACCAATATCTGGGTTGTTCATTGAATTTGTAGCAGCCACCAGTCGGTTGTAAAATTGTTTCGGAAATTGCATAGTCAAATTAGTGACAAAATATAAGGAAAAATAAGAAAACCAACTCGTTACTTCTTTTTTTCGTTCTTATGAAGGAAAAAGAGTGAAAATGGAATTGTTCAATACATATTGTCATATTGGCTTAAACTCTGTTAGTTACCTAATTTTTTCTTAAATTTTTAAGTTTATATCTTCAAACATTTTTTTGGTCTTTAATATATGTGAATCTATTCACATAAATTATGATGAATATAAGAATACGAATGGATTGTACTAAAAATATCATGGAAATATCTTGTAGTATATTTTATATTTTAACAAGTATTTTATACTAATAATTATTTTTATTATACACATATTACGGTTATTTCTGAATTAATATATACTCAAAACTAATGGCTTACTCAACCCTTGTTAATTTTAGCAACAATGCTTAGTTGACACGAACTAACATTTGTTTGAGTCAAACTAAGTTCGATCTTAATGTTTCCATTCCTCTAAAAAAAACATAAAGTTCAAGATGAAAATATATTGGTAATGCTTTAAGTTCAAAAGGAATTTTTGTATAAGGAAACATAATAAATATAAAATTATTTCAGATTAACAAAATATAAAATTAGTCATCTACCTGTACTCTACTTAGAAATCGTTGACAACAATAATAAAACTAAAATTCATGCGTATAATTATAAATAGATTAATAACCTTTTTTTGGGAAGGTATTATCAACATTATATGGAAATTTAGATATTGGTAGGTGAGATGTCTCTGCCAATAGGATTGTTTGTTCTACATATTTAGGAAGCAGCAAGAAATGAACACCCAATAAGTTTCCATTACTTGTGATTCAGAGTATATTTTATGTTCATCAATTACAATTTTCCTTTTTTGTAAGTTAAAACTTTAATTCATTTAAAAAAAGAAAAAATAATCAGAATTTTATGCTTTTAGTATTTATAAGTGTTACAAGTGCATTCATTAGCCAACCTCTTTATTTCTGAATTTTTTTCCCCTGAATTTAATTTTAATGAATGAACCATATATATAAAGACTATATACAATCAAATATATTCACAA
>NC_029786.2:92677271-92687652 GCF_000816755.2 Arachis ipaensis
TATCTTAATAATATGCAAAACTTAAAAAAGTTAATTAAGAAAAAAAGAATTAACACTTTAGTTACTAATAAAAAATACGTAATAATTGTGTTTTTGGGTTTTCTTTTTATGTAAAAGAAAATTCTAAATATTAGTATTTAAATTTATGGTTGCTCTTGCTTTTTTACTGAGAATGAAGTGGTAATGATTGAGTTAGGGTTGTAAGAGAGAGGTAGTTTATAAGATTAGAGAGAGAAGAGAAGAGAGAAAATATTTTTGTAAACACATAAAGCTGGAAATTGGTTGCTGCATATTCGTTAACTGTTGGATTGAGCTCAAATTTAGACGGTGTGTTTCAGACACTTGGTTCTTCGTTTTTACCATTCATATTTTCAATAAGAGGTTTGTAGTTGAAGATGTTGGCCACATAGTAGCAACTCTATTTTGTGGAATTTTCATCTTTTTGGTTCTTGTTTCGTAAGTTTTGATGCTTAGATTGTTTGGTTTATTGTATGCATATTTTGTGCAGTAATTTGTGGCTCTCTTTTATCATATTTTTATCATAATGAAGTTATTTTCTTGGTCTTGTGATTTTTACTTTTCATATTAAGGAGGATTTTCACGTTAAAAATCTTGGTATGTTCTTATTTCTATTTATGATTTTTTTTTTTTGCTGTTATTGGTGTGTTATTACTATTGCCATTTATTTGAGAGTGAGTGTTGTTGTTCCTCTAATTCTTGCAAGTAGAAAATTGTGTATTTTATTTCTATCATTTGGCATCAGAGCTTAGTTTTGGACATTTGATTATAATTTGTTTAAAAGATGGAGGCAAATAATTCTATTGGGATGATAAGTTTGAATGACACTAATTACCATCTATAGAAGGACAAGATGAAAGATTTGTTGTTTGTCAAAAATCTATATTTACACATATTTACTACACAGAAACCAGAGTTTAAAACAGATGAAGAATGAGAGTTTGAACGTTAACAAGTGTGTGATTTTATTAGGCAATAGGTGGATGATAATGTTTATAATTACATTGCTAATGAGACTCATACTAGGACTTTATGGAATCAAATTGAATCCTTGTATGCTTTCAAGTCCGGCAATAATAAATTATACTTGTTGAAATGTTGATGAATTTCAAAGGATTTTTTATCAATTGTCAAGCATGAGAATCAAATTTGAAGATAGATAAAGTTCAAAGATTGTGGTTGCTAAATATTCTACCGAATTCTTGAAAGATATTTTATATATTTCTTACTAATTCTGTTCTGAATGGTAAAGTTATCATGCAACTTTTTAAAGGTGACATTTTAAATGAAGAGATGTGAAAGAAGATGCATAATTTTTCGCCACAATATGAAATGTTAGTCACTGAAAACAGGAAGAAAAATCCGAACAAAGGTCAAAAGGGTAAAGGTAAAAGTAGGAGTAAATCCAAGTCAAGATATAAAAATATTGAATGTCATTACCGGTATAAAATGGGTCATGTCCAAATATATTACTTTCTTTGGGAAAAGTGAACAAAAGTAAGCAAGAAAGAAGAAAGATGGTAGTAATGATCGTGTATCTTCTATTTCAGATGATCTTCTTATTGTTGATATTATTAATTATGAGTACAAGGTCAATCTTGTTTTTGATGATGAGTTTAGCTGGGTAATTGATAATGGCGTCTCAATACATGTTACACCAAAAAATATGTTCTTCACTTCTTACACTCCAGACAATTTTGGAGTACTTAAAATGGGTAATGATGGTTTGGCCAAGATGATTGGTGTAAGAAATATTTATCTTGAGACTAACATAGGAATGAAGTTGCTACTCAAAGATGTTAGACATGATCCAAATGTTTCCTTAAATTTGGTTTCAATTAAAAGGTTTGATAATGAAGGCTTTGTAAATACTTTCGGCTTTGGACAGTGGAAGCTCACTAAAGGTAACTTGGTGAAAATGTATTTCAAGTTTGTATGTGACGCATGCCATGATTGCAAAACGTAGTGTGAATGCGGTTGAAAGTAAAGAGGTTTTGTAACTTGTGGCACAGAAAATTTAATCGTATTAGTGAAAAAAGACTTAAATGTTTGGCTCGAAAGGATGTTCTTTTCCAGTTTAAAGAATACAGAGTTGGAGAAATATTCTCATTGCATAGGTGCAAACAAAGAACATCCTTCAAGAAGCATCAACCTTCAAGAAAATCATACTTCTTGAAATTGGTGCACTTTGATATTTCTGATCCTTTAAATGTACGTTCTTTTAATGGAACTATTTACTATATTAATTTTATTGATCACTTAAGAAAGCTTTAGATTTATGCTTTGAAGATAAATAACTAAGCTTTAAAAAAGTTTAAACAATTTCAAGTTTTGGTCAAAAAGGAAACAAGTAAAAAGCTCAAATGTATTCACATTGACATTAGTGGTGAGATTGTAAACCATTTAATGAGTATTGCAAACAACAAGACATAGACATAAAAGGACGTCTCCTAACAAAATACTTCAGTTGAACGGCTTGGCAAAAAGAATGAATAGAACATTGATTAAAAGAATTAGGTGTATACTTACTAAAACTAAGCTACCTTAAGTCTTTTGGGGTGAAGCATTACTTACAGTGACTTATGTTATTAATCTGAGTCCTACAATTACTTTAGACAATGATGCTCCAGATCATCTTTAATTTGGTCATATAATCACTTGAAAGTTTTGGATGTAAAGAATTTATTTATGTTCCAACGAATGAGAGATCTAAAGTAGATGTGAAGACAAGACAATGCATTTTTATTGGGTGAGGATGAATTTGGTTACAGGCTTAATAAGCATGTAATAAATCGCGATGTAGAGTTTATTGATGACCAAATCATTGAAGATATTGATAAAGTAGAGAAGAGTCAATCATAAGAGAGTAGTGACTTGATTAATGTAGATCTAGTTCAGCCACTTTCTTCACTAGAACTAATAGAGAATCAAGCTCAGGATCATATGCAATAAAATGAGCATTTGGTTTCTTATATAATCAACAAATGAGAGATCTAAATGATGATCCAGTTGATGATGATATTGATAATCAACTTAAACTACTTGAAGATCCACTAGATTTTCATCTTAAGAGGTCTACTAGAGAACAACGACCTTCAACGAGGTATCCTCCTATGAGTATGTGATATTTACCGATGGATATGTGTCCTTGACTAATGGGGGAGAACCTAAATATTTTGAAGAAGCTATGGAATGTGAGGACAATAATGTGTTACTTTGTTACTATAGAGGCCGAGTTTATTGTCATTATCAAAGCGCGTAATAAGATGCTTTGGATGAAATTTTTTTTAAGAAACTTGAATTTTCTCAAGAGAGGTATATATTGTTTTGTAATAGTTAAAGTGTTATACATTTTGGTAAAAATTTTACTTTTCATTCTCGATCCAAACATATTGATATGAGGTATCATTGAATACATGATGTTTTAGATACTGAGTTATTGGGACTTGAAAAAGTTCACACTGAGGAGAATAGTTTTGATATGATGATCAAGATATTACCAAAATAGAAGTTTGAAACTTATTGCTTAATCGACAGATTGGCGGTTACCTTCACATAGTTGTGAAGGGGAGATTTGTTGGGTTTTTGGACTTTCTTCCTATATGGAGAAAAAGTCTAAATGTTAGTAGTATCCAAACTCATGGTTGTTCTTTATTAGGAGTGAAGTAACTGAAGTTAAGTTAGGATTGTAAGAGAGAGGTCTTATTTGAGAGAGAACATCAAACACTAGAGAGAAGAGAAGAGAGAGAATTTTCGCACATACACAAAGCTGTCTTTGTAAATGGATCGCTACAGATATGTTAACCATTGGATCAAGCCCAAATTTGGATAGTATATTTTAGACACCTGGTTATTTATTTTTATTGTTCAGATCTTCAATATGAGATCTGTAGTTAGAGATATTGGCCATGTAGTAGCAGTTCTACACATATCTCGTTTACACTGTAAACGAGATCCGTGCAAAATTATCTCGTTCATGGAACGAGATAAGAGAGGGATATTTATTTCGGTAAATATTTTTTAAATTATTTATTTCAGTAATTATTATATTAATTTATTTATTAAAATAAAAAATCTGTTGTTTGGCTTGTTGTATACACATTTTTAATTTAAATCCTCTAAATTTTGAATTTTTACTTTAGAGAATAAAATATGATCTCTCACCTTTGAATGATTTCTTTTTCATATTTTCTCTTGGTTCCACCTATGAAATAAATAGTGAGAGATCACACTTTACTCTCTAAAGTAAAATTCAAAATTTAGAGGATCCAAATCCCATATTTTGTATAGTGATTTGTGACTCTGATCAATCTATTGTACTCTATTTTGATAATAGTAAAACTATTTTTCCGATCTTAATGATTCGTAATTTTTACTTTTTATATTGAAGAGAATTTTCTCACATTAAAAATTTTATGTTTTTGTCTCTATTTTTAAATTTTTTGTGAATTTTTTCACTACTATTATTATTGTTGTTGCTATTTATTTGAGAATAAATGTTATTACTTCTCTCATTCTTATAAGTAAAAAAATTATGTATTTTATTTCTATCAATAATAACACTTTGGTCTCTAAAAGATTTGGTTTTTACTAACATTTTAGTATTTAAAAGATCAAATCATAGCACTTTAATAATGATCAATTAATTTAGTGTAATTCAAAATCTTTAAAATACTAAATGTGTTATGATTTTAATTTTATCATCCGAGGACTAAATATTATTTAACAAAGACCTAAAGTATTTTTATTTTACAAAAGATAGGAATACGAGAAGCTCAAGTTCAAATGAGTTATGCATAATATTTAACAACTAAGCTGTGTGTTTAATTAAGAGGGTATTTTTTGTGCTCTGTTAGGGTTTCTTAGTGCTCTGTTAGGGTTTCTTAACGGAGTTCCTAGTGCCGTCAAGGCTACATTGTCAAGATCAATTAAATCTCAATACAAGTCTACGTAATCTGCATGGCTGAGACAACGAGGGATGAAGATCGGATCGAGGAAGACAACCTGAAAGGAGGTAGGAATGTGATTCTACTAGAAGAGGCAGACATATCAAAAGGTATTAACGCTTGCTCCAATAGTCTCTATGGCAGACTCTTTGCTTCCAAAACCTTCTCAATTGGAACCATGGGGAATGCTTTAAAGGCTATATGGGGAAACCCGGAAGGATTTAGCGTGAGTGATAAAGAGGATAATTCCTTCCAATTCTTTTTTAATAAAGAAGTGGATGTCTTGCGTGTTGAACGTGGTTCTCCATGGCTATTCAAAAATTATGTACTCCATGTCAAGAGATGGAAGGAAGATCAGAACCGTGATGAAGAGATTATTTCCAATTTTCCAGTTTGGGTTCAATTTTGGGGTTTGCCAGAATCGTTTAAAACCCTCGAAGTTGGACGTAAATTGGGAGAGAATCTGGGCACAGTGTTGGAGGTAGGTAAATTTCAGATGCGAGGCAGAGAAACTAGGATTGTGAAAGCCAAAATCAATATCGATGCTGCCAGGCAAGTGAGAGATCAGTTAATAGTGGCAGGACCTAATAAAAAGGAGGTAGAAGTGGCACTGCGCTATGAGAGACTTGGAAAGTTCTGTACCTATTGCGCAAAATTGGGGCACGAGGTGAAAAACTGCCATGATCTGCTGAAGGACACAGAGAGTGAGATGGTAAAAGAGGATGACATTGGCGAATGGGTTAAAGCTAGCCAAGTGGGAACGCGAATCTACTCTGAAGGAGAAATAACATTCAACAACTCAACCCAAAACCAGAATAAGGCCACTCAACGTAAGAAAAAACCGGTCTTAAACTGCTTATTGGAAGAATTTGCAGGGATGTCAATGCAAGAAGGGAAACAAAGTTTGAAACTACAAGACACTGGTAACAAGGCAGCACCTGAGTCACCTCAATCAGCCAATTCTAGAACAGAATGCATGGAGGTTATCATAGCTGGTCAGTCCAATACCAAGGAGGATGAAGGGCAGCTTATGCAATTCGCTATTGGGGAGTGTCTCACCACAGAAAAAGGTAGGAAGTGGAAAAGGTTAGCAAGATAAGGTGCTGCAGAGTCAGATACTAAAAGTGAACCCAAAAAAAGGTTGATGAGTGGTATAGCTGAAGTAACTACAAAGAAAGCAAGAACATAGGATGAAAATGCAGTTGAACAGATGGTGGAGGGTGCCAGCCTACAAATGGCACCCAAGGCGCCATGAGAACTATAGTTTGGAATTGTCGAGGTTTGGGGAGACCCCTGACAATTCACGCCGAACCTCAATCCTGGCATAGTAAAAGGCGGTTTAAATACCATGAACGTTGGTGTGGAGAAGAGGATGTCAAGAGAATTGTCAGTGAAGTGTGGAGAATGGAAGTTGTAGGCTCGGCTATGTTCTCCTTGGCCCAAAAGTTGAAAGTTTGTAGACATAGACTAGTTCAATGGCAGAAAACTCACAAAGCAAACTCCCAGAAAGAAATTAAGGACCTTCAAGCTAAACTAGAGGAGTTGCGGGTGGCTGGAATCAATGGGGGAGAGGAGGTTACCAGTTTGGAAGAGAAGTTGGAGCTGGCATATTTGAAAGAAGAGAGCTATTGGCGAGAAAAATCTAGAATCAAGTGGCTAAAACAAGGAGATCAGAACACTAGATTCTTTCACCAGAAATTTCAATCAAGGATGCGAAGGAACAGAATTTGGAGATTAGTGGGGAGGGACAATGAGATTGCATCGAAACCGGAGGATATTGCAAAGGCCAGTAGGCTGATCCGAATCCATACTTAGAGGATTTGGAGTCTAAGGTTACAGCTTCCATGAACCGTAGGCTCCAAAGGCCAGTAACTATGGACGAGGTCAAAAGAGCTACATTTAGTGTTCATGCTCAGAGTGCTCCTGGTGATGACGGGTTTACAGCTAAATTTTTTCACTTTTTCTGGGATATAGTTGGAGGTGACGTTTTTAAGGCAGTGAGAAGTTTCTTTCACAGTGGCAGAATTTTAAAAAGCTTCAATCATACTCAAATTTATTTGATTCCAAAGGTGACAGATGCTAGTGACATGACTCAGGTACGACCGATCAGTTTGTCTTCAGTTATGTATAAAATTATTTCTAAAGTTATGGTGCACCTTCCTATTTATACACTCTCTTGTTTCAAGCTCCCGGACACGCTGTTGACTGAGATTCATAGCATGCTCTCGCAATTTTTGTGGGGTCAAAAAGGCGCAGAACGAAGAATGGTTTGGATTAAATGGGACACAATGACAAGACCAAAGAAAGATGGAGGGCTGGGGATCAAGGATCTAAGGGCGCAAAATTTGGCTTTATTGGGCAAGCAATGTTGGCGTCTAATGAAATACCCTAATTCTACTATATCAAGAATGCTCAAAGCTAAATATTTCAGATATACAGATTTTCTACATGCAGAGATAGGAAGCGTACCGTCGTGGGGTTGGAGAAGTGTTCTTGAAGGGCGCAAGGTGATCGAAAAAGGCTTGTTATGGAAAATAGGCTCTGGCATTAATGTTCGCATCTTCCATGACCCCTGGCTCCCACCACCAGTGCCCCTTAATGTCCTTCAAAATGCACTCACAATCCCGCCAAATATGCAAGTGTATTACGTTAGTGCGTTACTAAATCCTGATAGAAGTTGGAATAAAAATCTGATTGAGTCGATTTTTTCAGTTGATATCTGCAATAAAATTTTTTCAATCAAACCAACAGAGGAGGAGGATGAAGTTAATTGGTGCTGGACAAAATCTGGTATATATGAAGTTGGGTCAGAATACAAAATTGCTTATGGATTCTTTCATTCTCATACTTCATTGAGGTCCCAGAACATACACAACAGAGTCTGGAATAGCATTTGGGAGTTGAAATTACCACATAAAATTAAGATTTTTCTATGGAAAAGTCTTCATGAAAAGCTTCCGGTGTTGCAACAAGTTCACAGCCGGTTCGCATCCACTCCTGCCACTTGTCCAAGATGCATGTTGAAGGCTGAATCAATTTCTCATGCTTTGTTCCAATGCCCCCTGTCTTCAATAATATGGAGCCTAAGCTTAATAACCCCTGACCTATGGATGAGAGAAGAAGAAACTTTTTTCAATTGGTGGCAACGAGTCTTATCCTGGGTAGGGCTCAATTCGACGGTAGACAAAAGACCCTCCTCATAGCGGCGCTGTGTTGGAGCACTTGGAAAGCGAGGAATCGGTGTGTTTTTGAGAAGGTAATAAGCTCAGCACCAGAGACAGTGAAAGAAGCTAGCAATTTAGTGCGTGAACTCGTGAACCATACCTGATAGATGCTACTTTTTCTTTACTCTTACTTTACTCTTCTTTAAGCTCTTAGTCTTTCAGTCACAGCTGATGATAAATGGGAATACCCAATTCTTTTGTACTTCCTTATGGAAACACTTTTATTTTATATTAATAAAATAATATTTATCTTTGGAAAAAAAAAAAAGCTGTTTTTTTAATTGAAAAAAAAAAAAGAAAAAAGAAAAAATATTAAACTGTTGGAAATTAGAATGCACATTTCCGGTATTAAAGTGTAGTCTTAACTTCTTTATTTTCTTTCTTGATCTCTTTTTTTTTTCTTTTTTTCTTTTTTTTATACAATGTATACAAATTAAATACTGAGAACAAGTGAATTAAAGGGTAAAATATACTTTTTGTTTCTAAAGTTTGACAAAAATTTTAAAAATACTCCTAAGTTTTATTTTGTTTCAATTTTGTCCTATAAGTTTTCGATTTGCATAAAATATACCCTTGATGGCTAATTTTTCAAAAAATATTAAAACCAACTCAACAACAATTTCATAAGAACAACTTTCAATACAAGTAAATCAAGCATAATTTTCATGTATTATTGTTAGATTAGTTTTAAATTTTTTGAAAATTTAGCCGTCGAGGGTATATTTGATGCAAATAAAAAATTTTTGGGACAAAATTAAAACAAAATAAAACTTAGGAATATTTTTGAAACTTTTATCAAACTCTAGGGACAAAAAGTATACTTTACCCTGAATTAAAATATAGGTGAATGCTAATATATTCTAAAAAAAGATAAATAATACATTTTTTAAAATTTTAAAATTTAAATATTAAATCTTAAATTCTTAACTCTAAATTCTAAATATTAAATTTTAAGTTCTAAAATTTTGAACTCAAAATCCTAAAATCTAAATGATAAATTTTAAATTTGAACAATTGATATAAAAAATAATAAATAAAAAGTTAATTATTTTTAATTAATAATGAATAGAATATTTTTTTTTTGTACTGAAAAAAAAATGCTTTCTTTAGACATTGTTTGGATGTAAAGTGAAAAATGGGTAGAAAGAAAATAGGTGGGAAGAAAATGAGAGAAAAGAAAATAGAAGGAAAAGTTAATTTTTTTCGTGTTATTTGGATGAAGAGAAAATGGAAAGAAAGAAAGTAGAAGGAAATTTTTCTTTTGTTTAGATGAAAGAAAAAATAAGAAGAGAGAAAATTATACCAAAATAAAATTACATTAATACCTTTTATAAATTATAATATACTAATATTATAAAGACAAAATTGTAATTTTACTCATTTTTCACTTCCATCTAAGTTTTCTTCTCAACTTTGATGAGAAAATTTTAATATGAATCCCACATATACTTTTATATTTTCCATTCATTTTCCTTTTTGATCCAAACAATGGAAAACTAATTTTTCCATCCATTTTCTTCTTCTTCATTTTCTTTCCTTCCAAATTCTTCTAAACCAAACAAAGTGTTAGTTACGAATGTTTAAGGATAAATTAGAAAAGTAGAGTCCTTCTTTTTTTTTTTTCAAAAAATCCCATTAAACACACAGGCCCAAGTTTTCTCCAAAAAGGTCGTAACCTTTCTGTCTCTTTCTCTCTCTCTCCCAAAATTCTATAAAATATAAATCCTTCAAAAAGTGTGACCAAAGAAACTTCAGAAGAAGAATCCAAACCCCAGAAAGAGGAAGAAGGAAGAAGAAGGATGGGGACAAGAGAGGTTTATGAAGAGAAGCTTAGAACAGGGAATCTCCATCACGATCCTACCCTAAATCCTGGCCTCGGTACCCCACGTTGCCCTCGCTGTCTCTCTCTTCTCGACCCCAATCTCGTTAGTATTCTCTCTTCTTCCTCTTCCTCTTCCTATTATTCTTGCTCATTATGTGTTCGATCATTTGCCTCAACCAATTACACTCTCTTGTTTGTTTTTTTTTTTCAGGAGAAAGGCGAATGGACCATCACCCCCGTCTTGCACGATGCCACTGCAGTCGTGAGTATATAACTAACTCAGTATAAATTTTAGTTTTGAAATTCTGAAGTTAAATCTGATTTTGAATATTAAAAATTGGATTTTTTTTGGGTGTTATTGTTCTGAGGGA
>NC_029786.2:92687672-92693390 GCF_000816755.2 Arachis ipaensis
TGTATAGGCTGGCTCAGGGCTTGGTGGTATGCTTAGTGTAGTTCATGGATTTAACACAGGTAATTTTAGAGGATGTTCGATAATATCTCAAAAATCAAATATGTTATTGGTAATGTTATTGATATTAGGAAAATACTCTAGTTAGAGCTGTAGTATGAATTAATGTCAGAGCAACGGGGTTGGACTTGCATATTTTTAGGTCCACATGACATTATAGTATATCTTTTAGCTCGTTATACATTGTAACAAATTATCCTTTCTTGAAAGGTGAATTAATATAGTAGATATTTTATTGCAATGGAAGGAAAACTTGACTCTTTGTGGAGTTGGAGTGGGGGAATCGGTGCTTATTATGGAATCCATATTCCATATATAAAATTGCCGAAGCTCATGGAATTGTATTCATATTTCGTGGTTGCATAATCAAAAGCAGCTCTAGTTTCAGTTGAATGAACTGCCTGAAACTCGTATGAGAGTTGGTTTAACCACCAATTATGGCTTAATATTTCCAAGATGTGTTAACATCTTATAAACCAGTTTTTATCTAAACCAATTTAAACTAAAACTTTCACAAAAAATAAGCTGGTTTCATCTAATCAGTAATCACTTTTTTTCCTCTGCTATTTACTACGTTAATCTTTCCCAATGATTAAAAAATTATTCAAGTTAGTCCAGAATCAGATACTGTTTAATGATAAACTAGTTTGTTTTATGCAGATTATCATAAATTGTTCCATTTATACAATATTAAATTGGTTTTTCAAGTTGTCGAACAGCATCTAAGTTTCCTTTACTTTCTATGTTATTGCTACTGGATCTGATTTATTCTTTGATAGTGTCTAACACTTTACACTCTTACCAGGGTTAATTAAAATAAAAATAATATGGTTGAAAATATTGCTTATTGATCTTTGTTTGCAGGGCTACCATACCTACAAAACCGTCTCAAGGGATCCAAGTGGCTGCCTTTTGTTGTTGGGGTATGTATACCTTCATTGGTTTTCAGTATCTTCTATACAAATTGCAGTTGCCAAGCTTTATACTTTATTGATGCCTAGAAAGGGCAGATCATAGAACATATTGTCTGTATTCGTTCATATATATGTAATTATCTTAGCAGATGTACCATAGAGCTTGTTCATATTCCATAGCAAACTTATTTCTTTTCTTCACTATTTTCAGCTCCCTCCATTGCTAATGTATTCAGTTGCAAGTGCCGCATTTGGAGGTAACTTTGCGCATGCCTAAAGTTTTTATTCCTTTTAAATTAATACATCTATATGTACTGTTTCAACTTGTTCTTTTGCTTCTAGTTATTTTATTTAGCTCTGTGAGTGTGTTAATTTTGGTTCAGTAGTTGCTGGGTCACCTTTGTGTATAGGAATGAATTTCATATATGAATTTGAATCTGTCACACGTTGGTTCCTTGGGTTTTATTGATTGCATTATATCTTGGTGTTGTTTCATCATTATTTTAGGGGTTGGTTGTAAGTTTGATTTTGGAGGAGAAAAAAGTGAGGGAAAGGGCCTGAACTGTAAAGTGACATCCCTTTACCGATTCAGACTGTTCCATCCCTTCCCCTTCAATCCTTTAACTTTCAAACAGTCTTAGGCTACGAACTGCTACATGGATCGGTTTCTACAGTTAATAGCGTTTTTGTCTACTTGCCATTTTTTACTAGGTTTGATGAAATTTCCAATTAACTTGTAATATTTGTCATTAATTATGATCTGGTTTAGGGGATCATAGTATGTTACTCGGCTAGTTAGCTTGTGGTTTGCCTTCGATTTTGACGTCTTATGCTGAAATAATGACAATTTGCTACTATTTACCTTTTAATACCCTAAACTAATGTGGATATCTATGAAATCTTTAGGTTATGCTTTTCCGAAGTTCACTCAACTCACTGTAACATCATACTATGCTGCCTCAAGTGCTTCACATTATGGAATCTCACTTCTCACCAGGCATATTGAAGAGAAGCACCATTCCCAATCTCAGCAAATCAAGAGGCTCTGATAAATACAAGAAAGATACATATACACTTCAGCAATTTTGGTTTACATTAGTTGTCACTTGTTACCTATCCATCTAGATGTATCACACGGTGGGTGTTTAGGATTTTCATAGTGCGTTTATTATTCCATGTGAAATGTCAATAATGTGAATGACGTTTCTGTGCACTTTAGTTTGATGCTGCAATTGGCCACTTCGTCAAGTTTTGGGTACATAAAGTGTACTTTGTTGTGTTAATTGACTTTAGGCAACAACAATTTTGTGAAGGACAATAATATTCATGTTATTTTATTATAAATTTAATTTTGATGCATTGAGTATTACATATTGGTCCAATCACATATGTTCTTTTGAATTACTATTTATGCTATTGATATGAAAGGTTATTTTTTCTAATGTGGTATTACTTAATTAGATGCACGTATAAAATTGTTTCATATTGTCAGTATATTTAAATTAAATTTATATTTTTTACGATTATAAGTATGATTTTGATATATTGACTGTATAAAATGTTATACTGTTCAATTATATATTTTTTTTTAATGATTATTAATAAAATTAATATAAAAAATAATTAATTTTATTGATGTGGTATTATATGATTGAATTTATACATATAAAATTGTTTTATACAAAAATTGTATCAAAATTAAATTTAAGTTTAGGTGAATTCTATGGTATAGAACTATGAAGCACGGATACTTCGTATCCGCCTGTCTGCTGTGTCCAACTGCGTTTTAATAAAAAATACAAAATTTTTCTCCGAACACATGTAAATACCATTACGTATAAGCGTGTCCAGTCTTATTCTTAACATATATTCTTAAAATAAATTTAAATATAGTATATATTATTATTTATTAAAACAAAATATCTTAAATACTTGATATAATTAAAATAATATATTAAAAATAATTAAAAATTTTAATTTATATTTTAATATCAATAAATATCAAAATATCGTTATGATTTATCTAAAAAAATACTTTATATTTTATATGTATGCGTGTCTCCATGTCATGTAAAATTTTAAAATTCGCGTGTCAGTGTGTCCTGTGTCATATCATATCCCGTGTCTACATCATAGGTATAGAAGGAAAAAATTTTCTATACATGTAGATTTGTGCTGTCACATAAAATAGTTGATATGTGTCCTTAAAAAAAAGAAGACAAGGTATGTTGTTTTGCAGGTGAAATACAGTTTTAAATAAAACTGAAAAAATATAAAAAAAATATATTATGAAATAAAAAATACAATTAATAATTAAGTATTATAAGTTCATAAATTTATAAACTTAACTTTTATTTTATATTTTTCTTTGTAAAATAATCCAAATATAAAAAAAAATTAATACACAACACTATTATGTTAAAATAATTAATCAGTTAACTATTAAAATTTTTACGTATAATAAAAAAAAGGTCCTATAAAACTACATCTTACTTTTAAAATAATAGACCTTATCTTTTTATTTAAAGAACATTTGTTAATTATTTATTAAAACAACCCAAATTTATAGGTATAAAAAAAAATTCTTTTTTACACCATAAAATTTACCTTAAATTTATATACTCACATAGAGTTCATATAAAGTTGATAGTCAATAGCGACTGACAACTAATAACTTCACGTAATGATTTTCCACCATAAAAGACTTTTTCAATCCCGATATAGTATCAGGGTAAAATTCATGGCTGTCTTTCATTTAACCGCAATCCAAGCATGTTCTCCCTTTTTATGCTGAGATTAGTAGATTACGGTATTACCCTTTTCCACTAGACGGATCAGGATGATTGTTCCCATTTCCCAAGATCAGAATTTGTATGTATTCTAACTTCCAACTCTTATAATCTATCTCAAAGGTTCATAATGTAATACAAATACAAATTATATCCTTTTTGAATATTCACAGCAGCTGCATTTTCAATTTTAATCTTGTTAATTAAATTTTGTCACACTAATTCTATAGTTAGATGGTTGACTTTTACATAAAAAACGGAGTCAAACTGTTGGTATGTAGTAAGGAAATCATAAGTAACTCGTGCTGTCATATTATATTATTATTATTCTAATTCTACAACTTTCTTATACAGTATAGTATTTATTTATATTTATTAGTATCATAGTATAAAGTATAAACTCCTAGAAAGGCTCTGCTCTACCACTCTATAAAAGGAGCCCACATCACCTCATAATAGAGCAATCCCTCTCCACAAGGATCAGATAGATTCCTCCCACTAACCAACAAAGCCTAATTATTGAACCCTAAGAAACCAGTATCAAACTTGGTTCTGTTGTGTGTGGTTCACAGACACCACAAACACTTTCAACTCATGAAAGCCCTCATAAGCAGTTCTTGTTCCAAGGCCATAGTTGGGAGCCTTGGATCACATATTTATCATAGGAGAGGTGGTGGTGGTGTTGTTGCTGCTCATGTTCCTGGGAGAGTTGAGTTCTGCTTCTCACTGAGATCAAGAAATGACAAAAGGGGCTGCAGCTTTTGGTTCCTTAAGACAAAGGGTGTAACCCCAATTCATTCAGTGCCACCAAAAACTGAGGTATAATAATATATATGTTACTTGGTTTTCTTTGTTTGAGTTCTTGTGGGGTGTTTATCTGTTTGGAATATCCATGCACTTTCCTTTCTTTTTGGTTGGGAAAGTGACAGAAAATGATATAGAACAAAAAAAAAGAAAAAAGCGATTTTGTTACTTTCTTCTAGATTGCCTTCAAGCTGGGGAGATTCTTACTGTTCCTATTTTACTCTCTTGCCATCAGTTTACTTTTTCTGTTAGTGGAACTTCGGAAGATATGAATCAAACTAACAAATTTTTCTTATTTCTTTTGTTTATGCAACAAACTTGTAACCTCTACTACTATAAGGAGAAATTTGTTATTCAAAGTCTTATGTAATTGCTCTATACAAGCTACAAAAGAATTGGATGTATATAAGATTTTGGCATATTTGTTGGTTTGCAAAAATTTGTTTTGTATATATAAGCTACTTTGATTTCTTTTTCTTGGTTTGCAAAAAATTTGTTGTAGGTGGAATTGGAACCATCAAAGCCAGATTTGGAAACTGTAGAGCCTCAAGTTCAAAAAAGTGAACAAACAAGTAAGTTCTTAGTTTTGATGAATCTCTTTTACTTCTGTTTGCCTCTTTAAGTTTTCCACTGGATATTCCCTGATATTCAGATTCTTATCATTGAAATATGTTGTTTGCAGATGAATCAAAGTTTGTACATGTAACATTTCAGTTGCAAAAGGATTGCTTCTTTGGCGAACAGTTTCTCTTAGTTGGAGAAGATCCTATGCTTGGTTCTTGGGACCCTTTAGAGGGATTACCAATGGCCTGGTCTGATGGGCATGTATGGACTGCGAATCTGGTGAGTATCCTCTTCAACACATAAAACTACTCTATTTGTTTCAAAATAACTGTCAATTGGAACAAAGTGATGCGATATAAGAGATTAATTTTTATGCACCGACAATATAAGTGAGTTTTACACTATAATCCACTTAGATGCTTGTATTTGTATAACACTTTTTGCTAATGTAATATAACATGATTGGACATATATATACATCGCATTGAATTAGATAATCTTTTTAATATATCACTTTTTTCATAACGACAGTCAATTTGAAACGAAAGGAATATTGTCTAAAGAAAGGTTATCTAAGATGTGAATCTCTT
>NC_029786.2:92693405-92716293 GCF_000816755.2 Arachis ipaensis
GTTTGTACTGAAACGAAAAGCAGGGAAGATTGTGTGGCAACCGGGCATGAATCGAATCATCAACATTTCAGAAAATATGAATAGAATAATTGTTAGTGAGGATTGGGAGAAGGCTGAACTTCAGGAAATAATAGAGGAAGATCAAATTGCTCAATCAGATGAGGAACTTCAAGTTGTCTCAGAAACATCTAATTTAGCTGAAAATTCAGATATTCCTAAAGAGGAACTTGTTTCCGGCTTGTCCGAAGCATCAGACCTTGAAGCTAACCAAAGCCAAACTCATGATGCAGAGAATCCAATTACTGAAGAACCTGAGGTGCAGAAAGAACCTGAGGTGCAGAAACCCAGCAGTGATAGTATTTCTTACTCAACGGAGATGCCATTGGCTATTGTTGCAGAAAACATAGGTTCTTTTGAGGATTCCAGCAACAATACAAGCTATGAGAACAATTTAAGCAATATTCAACTGAATGAACAATCTGCAGATGGTTCCACAAATGGACATATAAGTATAATGCATAATCTGGTGGACAATGGAAATGCTGAACCACTAATGAATCAGGAGGCAACAGTTACGGAGAGTAAATTATTCGAGTTAGAACGAGGTCCTGTTCTTGTACCTGGTTTAGAGTTGCCTTTTGAAGAAGAAGGTCCTGATGTTGTCGTTCAAGAAAGGATTACAATGGAAACTTCAAGTGAAACTTTTGAATCTAAGGATGATGAAGTTCAAGAAAGGACTACCATGATAACTTCAAGTGAAGCTTTTGAGCCTATGGATCAGAATAAACCAGAGGTAATGGCTTGATGAGTGTGATGCTTCTCTATCTCCTACCATTTGTAGGGAATTGCTCGATTTTGTTTCTTTAGTAGTGACAAGTTATTTTATGTTTTTGCTTTTGATTCCATTTCGTTTGTATCGTGGTCTTTGTTTATCAATGAAGTGAAATTCTTTCATTCAAATCTATAGCGCATCAACTTGTTTCTCATATATATATATATAACACTAAGGCATCTGAATGCTGAGAAGAGAATGAAAACAAAAAACGTGTTATCAATTTACCTTCTAGCGTTGATTAAACTTAACCATCATGAAGTGCCAAAGAGCCAGACTGTTATGAACAATGCTTAAAACACAATACTCTCATATCATACTGATCGTCGTTTTAACTTTCTTGTTATATTCATAAATCATTGATTGTATCTAGATACAATCATTTATGAATGTATCAGATATGTTAATTTATGAGTGTCCCGAAAAAGTTAAAGTGACTGGTGAGTAATTCTTAACTATTGACTACAAGCATCATGTCTTTAAGGCAATATAGAATCATGGATTCTTCAAATTGATGCAGCTGTTAAATTCTTCAAGAGTTAAGACTAGTTTTAATATATCCTTGATTTTATTTTCTTTTTCATGTGCTTAATCTGAAACTGTTCAGTTCAGTAAGGAGCAAGGATCCAACAACGGTGCAACCCAAGAGATAATTGCAACAATCAAGGACGAGCCACGTCACCATTACAATGAACATGAGCAGCATTTTCATCTAGCACCGTCGATGGAGGAAAGATCGAATCCCCAGACACATAATGATGACGATGATGGTAATGTCTTGCAAAACGACATCCAATGGGGACGTGAAACAGTAAAGAAGTTTCTAACAAAACTTGGGTTGATTTGATTTGATTTGAATGTGTGAAACTTTACAGAAGAACCAGTAGAAGTAGAAGTAGAAGGAAGAACTTCCCTGGAACTCATCATGAGTTGTGTGATTGTTATGATCCATTTGCCTAGATTTTTGTTGTCCTGGGAAAGATGGATAGGAGCTCAAGAAGTTTGTTGATGATGGCTTGTTGATTGTGTCTAAATACCTATTATCAAGGTATCAACTACTCTCGATTTCACTCGTAAACTCAAACTCGAACGAGTTTATGAGTTTAGGTATCCAAATCGAGTTCATGATTTTACCAGTAAACTCTACTGAGTTTAGATAAACTATCGGATTTGATTACCTCGCCATATTGTCTGTTGAAGACAACGCTGCTGCTGTTGTATAATATGTTGTCATATTTAGCTGTATAATGTATCATATATCATTCAATTCAGTTTTGGCCACTTTTTGTATATAGAACTAGCATGCTAGGAGTTTCATTTGCAATAGAGAGAGCTTTTGTTATGTATACCACAGAACATATTTGTAGTTCTATAATTATCTGTTGTAATAAAATCTATGCTTTTTTTATGTTTTCTGTTTCGTTCTAGCAGAGAATAAAAGACAAAAGCTTAAAATTATCTGTCTTAACAACATTTTAAGATTTTTGTGAGATAGGATTCCCTTTTATTGTAAGATCGAGACATGTAGGTGCAATAGATCTCATTGCTTTGGGTTAAGATTTTCATGTAGGATTATTCTCTACATACAAGTTATTTACACATACAAGTCCATACAAGTTATTTATATTGTATTGTTTAAGAATTTTTATGTATGTGTATTAATAAGTTCTATATAATTCAAAACTCTTCCTCTTCTTCCTTGCATTATAAAAGTGAATTTTATTGAATTAGGATTAACTTGTATAAACTTGTATGTCAAAAAGACTTGTATGTGTAGCAGGTCTCTTTCATGTAATGGGTGTACATACAAGAGATTTCAGCGTTCAAATAAATAACAGTCTAAAAAGTATAGGATTTATGATTAGATAATATATCTTGAATATATGGTAAATTCTTTATTTATAAAGTTTGGAGGAGAATATGAAGAAGATCTGAATAGATCAATACAAAATTTATGCAGGATCTTAAGTGTATATATTTAAATTATGTTCTTTATAAACCAGTTTAAGACGTTTTTAAGTTGATTAAAAATTGGATCGTAACAATAGAAATGTATTTTATTACATTAATTAATAATCATAAAGAAAATTCCTTATTAATAATAATGTATCGACTCCTACAATCAATCACTTAATTTGAAATATAAATTGTATTACTTTTGCGTCGCTACGCTTTCTGGTTTCCAAAGTTTTACTAGAAATTATTTAAATTAAATCATAGATCATAGGTGATGCTCAAGCTAAGAGTATTCAAGCAACATGTTACCTCTAGCGACGTGTCCAAACTCCAAAGCATATAGTATTTTTAATCAGATTGAAAACTCTCAAGTTATATAAATATAATATAAACTCTTGGAAACTGCTGTCAGTGGTCTGTGATAAACGGGAAGCCTACAACGTACGGCAAGGGAAGTTGAGAGTTGAGACCGTACATAGTATAATATTGGACATTTGGACTAGATAACAGCCAAAATAAGACAAGTTATTAATTACGGAAATGTTTGACAAAGAAAATTAACTAAAAATAACTATAATTTGTCTTATTTAACATTCATTAATTGTTATGACAATTAAAAAAAGTTAAATAAGACAAGTTCTAACTTTTTTTTTTGTCTACCTAACATTACCCATTAATTATTGATTGCTGCCATAATTATTATTCTGGAAATTTCTTTTGCTTTTAGGTTGGAGGGAATGAGGGATCCACCTCCTATATTTTGCAAAGGCATAGTCATCTGTTTTGCACAAGGAGATTTTTTCAGTAGCGAAAGTATTTTAAGGACCTTAAATAATCAGGTTATAAAACAAATTAGCTAAAATTCAGGGGTTAGTTTATAAATATTGATTTTTGCATATTAGTCCAGATTTAGCCGAAAGCCAATGTTCCCTGCTTGGACTTCAAGGCTCAGCGCCGTTGGTGTTCTCATGCGCCAACGTTTACAAGTCTCCGAGCTTTGACTTTTGAGTTTCGGAAGGTTTGCCGCGCCCCACTTCTAGTTGCTTCAAGCTGTTTCGTTGGAGTTCAGAAAAGAAATCTTGTGTTATGGTTATTAATGAAAAGGAGGAGATGAATGAAAGGAGCTTCACAAATTGCAATACTGAGTTAGTTACAAATATGAGACATGTGGTAATTGATCAATGAGCGGAGACCAAAGCGTACAGAGAAGGTTATTAATAGAAGGTTGCAAGAATATACTCTTTAGGCGTGTGTGATAAATTCTCTTCTCTTTTATCTGATGATAACTACTCTGAACTTTCTATTCTTCTATTTTTTTTTCTTGCTACTCCCTTTCCTAATTGTTAAACTTCTTCCTCCCCTTCTAAATCTCTTGATGGATGCTCGTTATAGCTGAAAAGCAGCTGGATCTTTTATTCCTTAATTCCTTTATGACTTCATTTGTTGTTATCATATCATTTAGTACTTTGTCAATTTACTGTCCATTGAAATTGTTGTTATTTCTTCATATATAATTGAATAAATATTCCTTTGTTAGTGAAATTTTCTACTACAACACCCTTTCATTGGTGCTTTCATTGACCATGTCTGTCGCAAACAACACGAGAATGAAAGGCATGGAGGCGGATATTAAGAAACTTTACCAGATGATTGAATCGGCAGCGGAGGAACATAGAGCAGAAAGGGCCAGAGCCTCTGAGGCTATGAATCTCAAATTTGATACGCTTCAATCCTCTATTACGTAACTGCTCCACAATCCGCACCGCTCCATCTCTCCTTCTCGTGAGTTCTCACATGGTGCGAGCTCAACTGGGGAACCGCCATTTCGCGCGGGATTGCAACCCTGAAGGTTGAATGTTGATCTGCCAAAATTTGATGGGAGTGATGCCTTGGGTTGGATTTTCTCCATGGATCAATATTTCGATTTCTTCCGGGTTCCTGATGAAGAATAGGTGGGTTTAGCAGCGCTTCAAATGTCGGGATCGGCCATTCCATGGTTTCAATTATCACAGCGAACGACACATTTTCGTTCCTAGACTCAACTCAAGAGGGCAATTGAGCTCGAGTTTAGACCTTCATTGTTCGAGTCTCCTAGGGAATTGCTCTTCAAGCTTCAACAACATGGAACAGTAAGTATTATTCCGAATTTGTTGCTTTAGCTAATCGTACTTAGATTGAACCGCCTGATGCCCTTAGGGATTATTTTATAAGAGGATTAAGGCAGGATATTCGAAGGGAAGTGAAAGATCAGTGTCCTCCGAGTCTGATGCGTGCTGTGACTTTGGAAAGATTGTATGAGGATAAATTTACCTCCGAACCCTATCACACTACAGGGCCGGCTGCCTATCGCCCTCAGTTTGCTAATCAAGCTGTTGTCGCTACTCTGTGACCTAATGCACGCCAATCATTTCCTTCACTCCTTTCTACACCACCACAACAACCCCTACCAAACACTACCAGAAATTCCACTCGAAAACTTACTCCGACTGAAGTCCAAAGTAAAAGGGAAAAAGGGTTATGTTATTGGTGTGATGAGAAGTTCTCAGTGAGCTATCGTTGTACCAATAGGCACTTCATGTCATTACAACTTGAATTGGGGGATGAAACGGTGTCAGGAGAGCCAACGGTTGCGTCTATGGATGAGACCACAAACTTGCAGGGGTTGGATCAACATATCATAGAGCATCATTTATTCTATAACACGATGCATGGTACTGAAGGCCCAGCCATGATTCAGATTAAAGCCTTTATCAATGGCTTAGAGGTTCAAGCCTTACTTGATGGGGGTAGTTCCGATAGTTTTATTCAGTTTCGTATTGCCAAGTTTTTAAACTTACTGGTGGAGCCGGCACCAGAGTTCAAGGTGGTGGTTGGTGATTTCGATGTTCTGCCAGTGGAAGGTCGCATTGGGACTTTAGAGGTTGATCTAGCAGGTTATATTGTTATAATCCCTGATGTTTTTGTTCTGCATGTGGCGGGAGGTGACTTGGTCATTGGCACTACATGGCTGAAGTCTTTGAGAGCCCATATCATAGATTATGATGCGGCTTTNTGCTCAATTTCATCATATTAAACGGTTGTTCAACACTGATGCTATAGCTGAAATGTTTACTTTGAAATTGAAGGAATTCGTAGAGGAAAACCAATCACCCTTACAACTGCCAGCTTCTATGGACCCTAAGTTGATGCAGTTATTAACTAAGTATGCTGATGTCTTTGCTAAACCTTCGGGCATACCACTACAGCGGGCTCATGACCACTACATTCCTTTAGTTAAGGATGCAAAACCTATGAAGGCAAGACCATATCGGTATCCTCAAAGCCAGAAAAGCTAAATTGAATTGATGGTACATGAAATGCTTGATGAAGGGATTATTTAGCCTAACAAGAGCCCTTTTGCATCTCCAATCTTGCTGGTGCGAAAGAAAGATGGGACATGGAGATTTTGCACTGACTATCATGCTTTGAACAATATTACGATCAAAGACAATTTTCTGATTCTGACCGTGGATGAATTATTAAATGAGTTGTTTGGTGCTCATGTCTTTTCTAAGTTGGATATTCGCTCTGACTATCACCAAATATTGGTTAAGCCTGAGGATAATTTCAAAATGGCTTTTTGGACTCATCAAGGCCTTTATGAGTGGCTTGTGATGCCATTTGCTTTAACAAATGTGCCGGCCACGTTTCAAAGCCTCATGAATGATGTGTTTCGCTCGTATATTAGGAAATTTGTGTTGTTTTTTTTATGACATTTTAGTCTATAGCGCATCTTGGGAGCTACACTTTTGGCACTTGGAAACTATTCTTCAAGTGTTACACTGGGAAAAAAATTGTGCGCAAAGTTATCTAAATGTTTGTTTGGTACTCATGAAGTGGATTATTTGGGTCATAAAATTTCGGGGGGTAGGTTTCACATGGAGACTAATAAAGTTTAGGCAGTTCTCAGCTGAAAGTAGCCACAAAACCTTAAGTAACTGCGAGGGTTCTTTGGTCTTATTGGGTATTACCGTCGCTTCATTAAAGGGTATGCTACTCTTGCACCTCCGTGGACTGATCTTCTCAAAAAATGATGATTTTAATTGGAATGCTCAAGCTGAATTGGCTTTTGAAAATCTCAAGTGAGCTATCTCTACCAAACCAGTCTTAGCTTTGCCAAATTTTGAGCTGCCTTTTGAAGTTGAGACTGATGCTTTCGGGTCTGGCGTGGGTGCGGTGTTGACACAGAACAGGCATCCCATTGATTTCTTTTCTAAGAAATTATCAGCCACAATGCGTAACCAGTCAGCTTACACACGAGAATTTTATGCCATAACCGAGGCCATTGCAAAATTCTGCCATGATCTATTGGGGAAGAAATTTATCATTCACACAGATCAACAGAGTCTTAAGGTGCTACTCGAGCAGAATCTGCACACTCCTGAGCAACATAAGTGGCTGCACAAGCTGCTAGGATATGATTTCAAGATCCACTACAAGCTCAGAGTGGATAATGTTCCTGTCAATGCCCTTTCTAGATCATGTTTTGTTGCTTGGTCATCACTAAAGTCTGATTGGTTGCACCAGCTAAAAACTGAAATTGCCCAGGATACTAGACTCAATGCCATTGTGCAACAATGCAGAGATGGTTCCTCGAATGATGCGAACTATGCTTTGAGAAATGGGATTCTCTTATGGTGAGACCAGGTGGTGATTCCCCAAACCAGCAGCTTAATCAATTCAATTCTGAAAGAATATCATGACAGTGCAGTGGGAAGGCACTCTGGTGTGGCAAAAATGACTAAATCCCCATAGTGGTCCCCCAGATTCATCTCGTGCACTGATTTAGCCCCTGAGATTCCAATTGCACTATTTATGTCCTCCAGATTGCGATCCGGGCAACATAATGGTCCTTCGGTGAAATTCCGGCATGACTCAACGATGGCCTTACTTATGTGGCACAGCCACTGCCATGTTGGACATTCGAAATGATGTCATTTCATGGGGAAAACGTTTGAAAGCCCAAACGTGGTCGTCTTGATCACAGTGAGTGTAATAGTTGCTTGGGTAAAGGGTTTGGCATTCGTTACGTATTCTCCATATTTTTTCATCTCTCTCAACGCTTGGTCTCCTCCTCCATAACCGGAGAAAGTGGTACAGGTAAGGGCACTGCTGCCTGCTCGCTGGTTTCTTAACATTGCTGCACTGAACTTCGGAGAAGGTTCGTGGAAAGCCATTGAAGCAACGATTGAGGAACTGTTTAATCTAGCTTCAAGGTACAAATTTTATTTTATTTTTTTTTTTTAAATTTTTGGATCATTTTTCATTCCTCAGACTGACGATTGTTAAGGTTACTTGAACATGATGCGTCTGGTCTATGTTAGAATCCATATGTTGTTAGGGTTTTAGTCTTTCATATGTTTGAACCAGTAATGGATGCTATGTTTCTTTTCAATAGAACAGAGGACAATCTCTGATGGTGTATAATGTGGGTGTTATTTGTTGTTTTTATGTTGCATGCATGTTAAATTTATTTTTTCCTCTGTTATGTTGCAGATGGACGCCAAAGTGTTAGACATAATGTTTCATCATGGGAGAAATTTTGAGAGGGGTAAGGATGGGAGATGGACATACTATCCTGACAATAAGCACTATTTGGGTGATCTGGATGTGGACAGGTTGGATGTATTCTACCTGAGAAATTACTTCAAAGAGCTAGGCTATGAGACGATGAAGGAGATTTGGTGGCATGTCCTAGGGATGAGCCTGGAAGTGGGTTTGAGGCATTTAGACTCTGATAACGAGTTGAGAGAGATGTGTTGTCATGGTGGAAAGAACAATGGGGTAGTGGATGTCTGATGCATGAGCATCTTTTCTATCTTTTCCTAGTAAATTTGTATTTAATTTGTTGAGTTTAATCAAGAATTAATTATCTTTTAGCCACTATGGATGCTAGTTTGAGTCTTGTGCAATTCTGTTTATTTTAGGTAGCATTTGGTTGGATTTGATGGAGCTTCCGTAGAAAAAGAGAAGAAGGCTATATAGGGCAAGAATGGCTTAGAGCATGGAGAGGAAGCTTGCACAAGAGGATGGAGAGGAAGCTTGCACAAATGGAAGGAGCACAAGAATTAAAGGAGATGACCAGCGAGGGCGACGCGTGTGCGTACCTGACGCGTGCGCGTGATTTGGAGCTTTCCATGGCGACGCGTGCGCGTACCTGACGCGTACGCGTGAAAAGCAAAGTTGAACAGCAACGCGTGACACGCGAAGAAGACCATCGACGCGTACGCGTGACATGCGCCACGTGCAGAAAATGCAGAAAACGCTAATTGCTGCATTTAATTCTGATTTAAACTTTATTTTTGTTTTAAAATAGAAAAAGATATTATTTTAGTTTTAGAAAATAGATTTTAAATTAATTAGGATTAGATATAAAAGAGAAAAGAAACTTCTCTTTTAGGGGATTCCAATTGGAACATTAGTTCACTTTTCATTCAACCTCAGCCCAATTTACAATCCTTATTTTCTCTCTGAACCATGAGCAACTAAACCTCCACTGTTAAGGTTAGGAGCTCTGTCTATTGTATGGATTGATATTATTATTTTTCTATTTTAATTCATGTTCTGATTTATATTTCAAGAATTGTTTTTGTTCTTTATCTTATGAATTTGGGTGGAACGGAAGTATGACCCTTGTTCTAATTGCGTTCTTGTATAACTTGGAAAAGCTCTTTACTTGAACAACAGCTTGAAAACATATTCTCCTAAATTTCTAATTATCTGGACTTAACGGGATACATGACATATAATCCTCTTATATTAGGATTTTTGTGGCATAATAACTAGAATTAAACTTCACCCCCTAATTGGAATTAATTGACCAAGGAATTGGCGGTTGATGAAAGTTAGAGGAGACTAGAAAGGTCTAAGGAATTAGGGTCTAGTCACATATGGTTTGCCATGAATTAAATGTTGCATGATTAAAATAGTTAGTAAGAAAAGTCAATCCGGAAAATTAGATATCTCTGAAGCCTTAACTGTTTCTCCATACATATTTCACAACCTGTTTACTGCTTGCTTTATTAAATTTCTGAATTATTTTTAATGCTTTTGAACTCTCAAACACTATTTTTTGCTTGTCTAACTAAGCCAATCACTCAATCATTGTTGCTTGATCCATCAATCCTCGTGGGATCGACCCTCAACTCACTTGAGGTATTACTTGGTACGACCCGATGCACTTGCCGGTAAGTTTGTGGTTATAAATTCTGCACTAATGTCTAGATTGAACATGGTATTTCAGAACCTAAAATAGTACAAGGACAGGATGTTATTGTGCCTATTGATGACCAGGTGAGGAATATTAGATAGCAAGCTAAGTCGAATTCCAGGATGGTGAAAACCCCCCTGTCAAACCTACCACCGAGAAGGACCCTCCGATAAGTTTAAGCATGGTAACATACAAGCCCCAAGCTAAAGAGGCATTACCAAAGAAGACTAATGTGAATTCCAAAATGGAGTCCCAGCCTAAGTCTAAGTCAAAACCTAAGCCTAAGACAGTTCCCAAACCCAAACCCATACCCACACAGAACAATGTCACCAGAACTAGGAGATACTGTCTGAGGTCTTCAGGGAAAGGTTTTTCAAAAGCAAAGGGAAATGGAGGTGACCATATTGTTTTATCATGTGACTCATACTCTCATGACAGCTACGAGAGTGCTGAGGACGAGGCGTATAAGCCACAAGAGCCGGATGATAGTTCGGGTGAATCGGGCATTGGATATACTGTTCCTTCACACAGGAAGAAAGTCAACAAATCCAATGTAAGGAAGAAGGTCAGGTAGAGATTGGAAAGGAAAAAAGGAAGGCCAAGGTCTGTGTTGATGATGATGGATTTGTGCAAGACGTTTCTGATGAAGATATGGACATCGGATTTGTGGGGGGAGGGAAAAAGGCAGATAACCATGACGCGTTTGATCCGGGGTCAGAATCGGATGGTGCCAATTCGTGGCACTCTTTGGAGATGAAAATACCACCTAATTCAGAGGATGAGCTGGTTGGAGAAGAAAGTTCGGATGAGGTATTTCCGGTGTTTAGGCAGGGTGCTAGGTTTGGGAAATTGCATTTAGAAGTTGGCATGAAGTTCAATACTAAGTGGGAGTTCAAAGAGGCAGTGAGGGAGTTTACTATACAAGAAGGGAGACAGATGAGGTTCAGGAAGAATAGCGGCAAAAGGGTAAGGGTAGTATGTAAGGTGAAGGATTGCAAGTGGGTTGTGTACGCATCAAGGGACCACGAAGACAGTTGCTGGCAAGTGAAGACATTCTTCAATGATCACACATGTCCAAGAGAGGATAGGAACAGGGCAGCAAATAGAAATTGGGTTGCAGGTAAGTTGGTGAAAAAACTAAGGAAATATCCCAATTTCAGGAACTGTGAGGCTATAACTTATTTCAAGACGAAATACGACTTGTCGCTCAATAGGAATTCTATATCACGGGCACTGTGTGATGCTAGGAATATAGTTTATGGGGATGCGAAGGAGCAATATGCCATGCTTAGGGACTATGGTGAAACCCTATTGAAGACCAACCCGGGATCCACAGTTCAGATTTGCACACAGCCACAGCCTAGTGGAGATGTCATATTTGAGAGGATGTATGTCTGCTTGAGTGGGTGCAAGTCAGGTTTCAGGGCTGGCTGTCGTCCATGAATTGGACTTGATAGGACTTTTTTGAAAACTGTATTCGGGAGGCAAATTCTTTCGGCTGTTGGACAAGATACTAATAATCATATATACGTTATTGTGTGGGCAGTTGTGAAAGTAGAGAACTTTGAGAATTGGAAGTGGTTTCTAGAGTTGCTACATGAAGACCTTGGAGACTACAAGACTCATGGGTGGAACATCATCTCTGACATGCAAAAAGTAATTCCCTAGCATAACCTTTATAATCTCACCTAAATTGTATTGTATAAAACTTTGTTAACTTGGTTTAGTACATAAAGTGCAGTAAAATTCTATGATTGATGATACCTTTTTTATTATTGTTTGATTAGTTACTATACTTCTGTGGTATGCTGTTTGTTATAACTTAGATAGATACTGAACGGTGCAATTCAGGGACTATAGTGATTCACGATTATCAATGATAGGGACTATTATGGTGAACGATGATCAAACTTAGGGACTATTATGGTAACATATGCTTTGCTATCTTTAGGGATTACTGCCTCCCATGAAAGCGGTGATGCCTGATGTGGGCCACCGTTTCTGTGTCTAGCATCTATGACGAAATTTCAACAAGCAGTGGAAGGACCTAGAGCTGAGGGGACTATTATGAGAGTATGCTAGAGCAACTACATTTCAAGAGTTTAAGGTATGGAAGGACAATAATTTTGTTGTGGAGTTAGTTTACATGGATTTTTTTCACTTTTCTCAATTCTTGCTATTCAGGAATACATGGATAGGATAAAGAGGATGAACGAGGACGCATGGAAGTATCTTGACAAGTGGCCCAGGGAGGCATGGATGAGGTCACAGTTCAGACACAACCCCAAATTGGACTCGATTTGCAACAACGCTTGTGAGGTTTTCAATTCAAAGATCAAGCAAGTAAGGGGAAAGCCAATACTTACTCTTTTAGAAGAGGTGAGGATGTTTTTCATGAGGACTATGGCTAAGAACAAGGTGAAGTTGGATAATCACCTGGGGCTGTTACCACCGGTAATCAAAAGTAGGCTAGAAAAGGTGAGGAAGGAGTCCAGGAATTGGTATGCTATATGGTCTGGAGATACTGGTTATGAGAAGTTTGAGGTTCATGGGCGTCCTACAAACCATATGGTGGACTTAAGGAAAAGATTATGTATCTGCCAGTTTTGGATGTTAACAGGTTGTTTTTCCCCCATCCAGTTACCTTTGTTCATGGACTTTTACACTTGTCTTATAAATGATTTTGTTTTAACCTATGCTGGCTGTAAATTGGACTTGTAGGGATTCCATGCGTTCATGCTTGTGCTGCACTGGCCCGAGTGAACAAGCACTCGGAGGATTTTTGCCATAAGTTGATAACCATGAAGTCTTACAAGGAAACATACAAGTACCACATCAATCTTATACCTGGCCAAGCCTTCTAGGAACAAAGTCAGTATAACAGGCCATTGGCACCACCAATCAAGAGGAAGCCAAGGAACCTTCAAACAAAGAGGAGGAAGCACTCCGATGAAGGTACAAGTTCTAGCAAGAAATCCAAGCCAGGTACAGTCATGAAAAGATAACTTCGGCCTTTCACATGCAGGTACTGCTTGCAAAAAGGTCACACTAAGAAATGGTGTGAAAAGAAAAGAGCAGCTGACACTGCTTAAGCTGCAGTTGATGCTGCGGCTGCTGCAAAGGCTGTGGAGGCTGCTAAAGACCCTAAAAATGCTACTGCCCAAGCAACTGCAACTACCCAGGCCACTGCAACTGACATTGCAACTGCAACTGCAGCTGCTACTAGTACAGCTACGGCTACTGCTAATATTATAAACAACATCCCGTCGGCAATCAATTCTGCTCCTATTGGTCAAGCTTCAGAGATTGATCTGTCACAGCCAATTTGTTCTGAACCAGAAGATTCTCAAAGGGTACAACAGTAATTCTATAATACACCTTTTTAATTCATGGACTAATAACTCTGAAAAAGATTTAGTGGGTGACGAACTTTGGTTTTCATTTTTGGTTTGTGTTTTGTGTAGTTCATTGAAGTAAAAGGGAAACCAGCCACAAGACCTGCCAAACTACCTACTAGAAGAAGGTCACCACCAACAACCCCCTCTACAGCACTGGACCCAATGAAGGGTGCGAGTTCAGCCACTGCCTCACGATTCACAAATTTTCTGAAGTTTGTGCCGACTCCTGGATTTAAGCACCCCCAGAAGAAGTGAAACTTAATATTAGGACATTACACTTGTCAAGTGTTTGTTTTTTGTAAAAAGAAACTGTGACTGTGCTCACTCTAAACAATGGTTCATTTTGTTGATTATTAATCAAATATGTCATATTAATTGCTCAATTACTTATGGTTGTAATGTGTTAAAACTATGAATGGTTTGCCATATTTTGGTATAGATCAATTAATACTATCCATGGTTTGAATCAACCTTTCTATTACTTATTTACATGTACTTTTTATTCATCTAACAGGATATTATATTATAGTAAACTAAGATCAGTTACAAAAATCTTGTGATGTTACCACAAAACACTTTCATTCATTACTTTGGGAACTACATTACATTGACATGTTCTCAACCCTTTAATAGCGCCATTCCTACAAAAACAACAACTACTAAGAACCCAAACCCAAGAACTTGAGTAATGAATTTTATATTCCTAATGTCTGCCTCCATCTTCCCCATCCGCCATGCAAAGTTCATCTTCCTGTCACCATCATCATCTCTTGAAATAGCTCTTTCATGCAGCTCCTCTTGCACACAATCTGCCCAGATGAATAATCCACACCATGTTTTTTCACTTGTCTGCAAACAACCAAAAAAATCAACCAAAAAAAAGTCAATCAACTACAAATCAGTTACCTTTACTCACATTATAGTTGGGGCAACCAAAGAAGGGCTTGTTAGGATGCATCTCCGTCCTTGACCACCTTAGCACCGGGCGACAACCACAGCCACACCAGTCCGGAACCCGCCCCTGCCTGCTTCGCGTTGTGCTTCCTCTCCAGTTCTTCGTCGACGATGACCGGTTGGAGCTTCCTGCAACATGGCTCCCAGTTCCTTTCACGAGGGACAGCTATTGGTGTACACAACAGATGCAGAAGGAGATGTTGATGGAGAGAACCAGATTGAGGGGAGGCCAACGAAGTTTTAGGGTTTAAAAATGAAGACAGGGACTACATTGAGGAATTTTACAATACAATCCACGTCAGATGTACACTCTGATGCCCAATGTGGTAGTGGCTGTGCCACATAAGCAAGGCCATTGCTGAGTCACGTCGGAATTTCACCGAAGGACCATTATGTTGTCCGGATCGCAATCTGGAGGACATAAATAGTGCAATTAGAATTTCAGAAGCTAAATCGGTGCACGGGCTGAATCTGGGGGACCACTATGGGAATTTAATCGGCAAAAATAGTGGATTAAATCTGTGCAACCTATTATTGGCCTCACATGTAACGTCAGATACGTAGTTATGTGTTATCGTGTCCTACTTGTCAGCAGGCGAAGGCTGAGATGAAGCTTCCAGCGGGGTTGTTGCAGCCTCTTCCCATACCTATGCGAGTTTGGGAGGACATTTGTATGGATTTTACTGTTGCTTTACCTCCCTCTGCTGGTTTTTTGGTGATTATGGTTGTTGTAGATAGTTTAACCAAATTTGCTCACTTTATTCCACTCAAGCATGATTTTAGTAGCAAAACAATTGCTGAGGCTTTCATAAAAAATGTTGTTAAACTCCATGGGTTTTTCTGTTCCATCATTTCGGGTAGAGATAAGGCCTTTGTTAGTCGATTTTGGCAGCAACTTTTCAAGATGCAAGGCACAAGCCTTGCGATGAGTTCTTCCTATCATCTTCAAACGGATGGGCAAAGTGAAGTTGTGAATAAGACCTTGGAGATGTACTTACGTTGCTTCCATTTTGACAACCCACGAAGATGGGTTGAGATGCTTCCATGGGCCCAGTTCTGGTACAACACCAGCGTGCATAGTAGTAGTAAAATGTCGCCTTTTAAGGCCTTGTATAGCTGGGACCCTCCCCGCTTTGTGCGGTATGAATTCTGCCCAGATGATAAGTAATCTTTGTAGGATATGATACAAGCTAGAGATCAACTCCTTGAACAGCTCAAGTAATCTCACTCGCTCACAACAATTTATGAAGCACTTTGTTGATAAGCATCGAAGGCACTTGAAATTGGAAGTGGGGAACTTACTCCTGGTCAAACTCCAACCTTATAGGCAACATTCAACTGCCTTGCAAAAGAACTAGAAACTTAGTATGCGTTATTTTGGCCCCTTTCGAATCAGTCACAAGCTCAGCCCAGTGGCATATTGTTTGACACTACCTGCAGAAGGTAGAATTCATGATATTTTTCACATCTCCTTCTTAAAGCGATTTCATGATGAGCTGCGTGATCATTACTTGCCAATGTCACTTCACTCCACTGAATTTGGTCCCATCATTGAACCTCATCAACTGCTGGCTACTAGAAAAATCTTAAAGGATGGGAAAGAAGTGCAAAAAATTTAGGTTCAGTGGGGGCAAGGTGCAGGTGCTGAGGTTACATGGGAAGAAGCTGACAAATTTCGACATGTTTATCCCACTTTCAATCTTGAGAACAAGGTTGTTGTTGAAGAGGAGGGTAATGTTATGGTTATTAATGAAAAGGGGAGATGTATGAAGGGAGCGTCACAAATTACAATACTGAGTTAGTTACAAATATAGGACACGTGGCAATTGATCAGGATGAGCATGGACTAAGGCGTAGTACCAGAGAGAAGGTTATTAACAGGAGGTTGCAAGGATATGCTCTTTAGGCGTGTGTGGTAAATTCTCTTCCCCTGTATCAAATGACAACTTCTCTGAACCTTCTATTCTTCTATTCTTCTCCTTGCTATACTCCCTTTTCTAATTGTTAAACCTCTTCCTCCCCTTCCTGGTCTCTTGATAGATGCTCGTTGTAGCTGAGAAGCAGCTGAATCTTTTTTTCCTTAATTCCTTTATGACTTCATTTATTGTTATCACATCATTTAGTACTTTGTCAATTTACTGTCCATTGAAATTGATGTTACTTCTTCATACATAAATGAATAAATATTCCTTTATTAGCGAAATTTTCTACTGCAACACCCTTCCATCTTGCTCCACCGTCCACGGCGGACTTGTCCCCAACAATCCTACCGCCACGGCAGTCACACACGTTCTTTACAACAAGAACGATTTTTTGATAATTAACAGCGTCGAGGACCTCATCATTTTTACCGAAAACGGTCACGCCAAAATGTTTGGTTTGGCTGCTTGGTTTATTTTTTTTATTTCGTTGATGTTGATGCTTTTAGTTTCTGAGAAAATGAAGTAAAATGAAAGAGAAATCGTGGAGTGGAATTATCTAAATAAATTTTGATGGAAAGTATATGTGTTTGTTGGAAGCGTTTGGTTTGGAAAGGGAAGAAACAACTTGTTATTATTTCAAGTTCAAGGCCAAATTTTACAATTTTTGATACAGTCAATGCTCCAAGCCTATCTCACCATAAAAATATTAGAGCACAATATAATTTCACAAATATAAATCAGTTAACATAAAAAAATTGGAATGAAATGGAATTGGAATTGATGAACCGAAAACAATAACAGAAAATCACTCTCCTTTCTTCGAGTCATGGATGACTCCACTCACTAACTGTCTAAATTTTTTCTCCCCCACTCTATCCCTTCTTTTTTCTTAAATCTCCATCAGATCCTAACAAACTTTGTCCATTATTACAATGCTCTCTCGTTCATTTACCCATCACATAGTCTCTTGCCCAATATGGTATTTTTCGCTCTCTTTTGTTAACAATTGGGCCAGTGTCACTACTCTCTTTTTCTTCTCTTGTTAGATTTAGCTACTGAGATTGGCTTGGGATATTGATTGTATCAACTATCCTCTTCCCCCACAATGACCTTGTCCTCAATGCCAAAATCAGAAAACATCCTCTGTAACTCATCTTTATTCACCCAACTGGTTTTATCCCTCGATGTCCCTCCCAATCTACTAATACTTGTTCAACTGGTTATCTTTCCTTGATCACCGTGCGATGTGCAATGATTGCAGATGGAAGAGGCTGAAAGGAGGCGGGTGCAGCTGCAAGGACGGGTACCTCTGCTAGCGGCTCTCCATGGAACTTCTTCAACATAGAGACATGGAAGACGGGATGACTGGTGGTGCTGGCAAGGAGCTCTAATCGTTACGCCAGCTTTTCCACACGCCGCTGCACTCGGTACGGACCAAAAAATCTTCTCCCCAGCTTTGGACGTTCCTTGTGGAAGAGGGATATCTGCCGATAGCGCTTCAGTTTCAACAAAACCGACTCTCCTTCTTAGAATTCTCAATCGCGGCGGTGCTTATCTGCTTGTTTTTTCATGCGGCTTCGAGCCTGGCGCAAATAGAAACCCAACTCATCATTGAGAATTTCGCAGGTTCTGAAGAAGGAGTCTACTTCCACCACCGGAGAAGTTCCAGGAATGTAACCAGGGGAGTGCCACATGTGGAGTCATCTGGATGGCAGAGTGGAACGATCCATTATAGCAGAACTCAGCCCAAGGCAAAAAGGACGTCCATAACTATGGCCGAGAATGGGTAAATGCTCGAAGGTACTGTTCTAGGTCGCTCTGTGGATGGTAGGCAGTGTTATAGTGCAAGCGTGTTCTGCTATGCTCGAACAGGTTACGCTAGAATCTACTGAGGAAAATAGGATCCCTATTCGAGACAATCATCGAAGCAAACCCATGAAGTTTAACAACAGCTGCACTGAAAACTTTGGCCACTAAAGAAGTTGTGAACCCAGCCCGTAGTGGCTCAAAATGATCTATTTTACTAAAGTGGTACCAGTCCACCACCACCATTATCGCAGAGTACCCGACTGACTTTGGCAATTGCACTATGAAATTCATTGAGAGCTCTATCCAGGTCCCTTTAGGAACTGGCAAGGGATTGAGGAGTCCAGCTCGCTTTGCAGGCACATATTTTGTGGTTTGACACATTCTTGAATCAGTTTGTGAATGTCTCTACAAAGTCCAAGCCAAAAGAAAATGCTACCAAGGGCCTTGAAGGTCTTGTGTTTCCCTTGATGTCCTGCTATGGGTGTAGAATGAAACTCCTTGAGTAACTGATTGCACAGACCCTCAAAATTTGGCACTCAAATTCTGCTCCGATAAGTTAGCAACCCTTCTTGGAATAGGAATTTAGGGGTGAGGGAATCTTGGTTATATTGTGCTATCATTGATTGGGTTTCTTGGTCTTCTGCAGTAGTGCGTAAGAACAATGACCGTGTCTGGACAAGGCATCAGCAGCCTTATTAGTCTTGCCAAAACGATATATGACCTCAAAATCATATCACAAGAGCTTGGTCATATAGAATTGCTATTCAGGGATCAACACCACTGTGACATTAATTCACGTAAGCCATGGTGATCTGTCTTAATAGAAAAATAGCATCCCAATAAGTAATGTCGCCACTTCTCCACCGCTTGGGTAATAGCATACAATTTTTTGACATAAGCCGATGCCACCATTGATTTTCTACTAAGCTTCTTACTAAAATAATCAAGGGGATGCCCTTGTTGGGACAACACTGCACCAATCCCTTGGACTGACGCATCAGTTTCAACCGAAAATGGCAGATTGAAATCGGGTAAGGCCAATACTGGAGTATGAGTAAGGGCTGACTTCAACTCCTTAAATGCAACCTCTGTTGCATGCTCTCAATAAAAATTATTGCGTTTAAGAAGTTCAGTGAGTAGGGTATCTAGTTGCGCATACCTTGTGACAAACCTCCGATAGTACCTGGTGAGGCCAAAAAAGCTGCGCAGCTATTTCAAGTTCACTGACTTGGGCCATTCAACAATTGCCTTAATTTTGAAGTTGTCAACCTGAACTCCCTCCTTGCCCACCACATGGCCTAGATATTCAACTTCTTGTTCACAAAATGTGCACTTAGAGATCTTGGCCACAAATTGATGTTGTTGTAGTACTGCCAGTGCTATTCTTAAATGTGCAATGTGCTCCTCCTTGGATTTGCTGTAAATGAGTATGTCATCAAAAAACACCACAATAAATTTTCAGAGGTACCGTTAAAACACCTTATTCATGGTTGGCTGAAATGTCAAAAGGGCATTGATAAGACCAAAGGCATCACCATGAATTCATAATGGCCAAGGTGAGTATGGAAGGTGGTCTTTGGAATGTCCTCATCCCAAACTCTAATCTGGTGGTAACTTGAACGCAAGTCAATTTTGGATAAATAAGCAGCACCAAATATTTCAATAGTTCATCAAGAATTTCATCAATAGTGGGAATGAGAAATTTATCTTTAATAGTAATGACATTAAGAGCTCGGTAGTCAACACAAAACCGCCAACTGCCATCTTTCTTGCGCACAAGCAACATGGAACTAGAGAAGGCATTGTGACTTTTACGGATTACCCCGGATTGCAACATTTTCTCTACCAGCTTCTCAATCTCTTCTTTATGATAATGTGGGTAGCAATAGGGTCGCACATTAACCGGGTCATTCCCCAGATGCAAGTGAATCTGATGCTCAATTTCTGTTGGAGGTGGTAAGGTTTCTGACTCTTTGAAAACTTCTTGATATTTAGATAACAGTAACTGGACAGCTTCATCTTGTTCAATTTGTGGCCTTTGTGTGGGAAAGCTGACGTACCGATTAGAGCTCCCTACCGGCAGCACCATTCACCCCATCTTCCATGGCTCTATGTTGAAGAAGTTCCATGGAAAGTCGCCAGCAAAGGTACCCATCCTTGCGGCTGCACCCGCCGCTTTTCAACCTCTTCCATCCGCAATCATCGCACGCTGCACGGTGATTAAGGAGGGACAACTAGTTGAACAAGTATTAGTAGACTGAGAGGGGACATCGAGGGATGAAACCACTTGGGTGAATAAAGATGAGTTGCAGAAGATGTTTTTTTATCTTAACCTTGAGGACAAGGTCATTGTGGGGGAGGAGATAGTTGATACAGTCAATGCCCCAAGCCCATCTCAGCAGCTAAATCCAACAAGAAAAGAAGAAGAGACTAGTGACACTAGCCCAATTGTTAACGAAAGAGAACGAAAAATGCCATATTGGACTATGGACTATGTGATGGGTAAATGAGTGAGAGAGCATTGTAATAATGGACAACGTTTATTAGGATCTGATAGGAATTTAAGAAAAAAGAAGGGAAAGATCTGTTATTGTTTTCGGTTTATCAATTCCAATTCCAATTCCATTCCATTCCATTCCATTCCAATTTTTTTTATGTTTATTGAATTAGTTGATATTTGTGAAATTGCATTGTGCACTAACAATTTCATATCAACATATACGACATGAAGGAGAGCCATAAAATTCGAATATACTTTTCAAGATCTTAAAGGACCTATTTCTACTTTTTTTTTCCACCATAGACGAAGCCTTTGTGCAAACAAGTAGCCAAAAGATATTGGGAGAATCTTATAAAAAATTTGACAAGTACAGGCAGCATGGTAGTCCATGTACTGAAGTTTAGAATTTCTATTTTACATTTTATTAAAAATAATATTTTTTAAAGAAATTTTTTTTTCTAAACCATGTGTGCTTTCTTAAAAGTAATTTTGTTCGACTATAAAGAGTTGATAAGAGGTATAATATTTTAGGAAAATGTTTGGTAACCAAAGAAAATCAGCCAAAAACAGCCATAATTTGTCTTATTTAGCATTCATTAATTGTTGCGACAATTAATTAATGCTAAATAAAGCAAGTTTTGACTGTTTTTTTTTTTGTCTACCTAGCATTACCCAATATTTTAATATTTTAGTGCTAATAATTTTTTATTCATCATTTAAATTAGAGTTAATATCTATCTCGACCCTTGATAATTTTTTCGATGGACTATGAGGTCCCTGATAAAGAAAAATACCCTTTTCGACTTTTGATATTTAACTTCGTGAAACTAGTTAGCCCCTCTATCAATGATCTCTCTTTAGAACATACTTATATAATACATTAATTACTAATATATCCTCCACTTAATTTTTATAAATAAAAATAATTTAAAAATCACTAATATTTCTTAATTTTACACAATAAATTTAGCTAATATATTTGAAAAGGGTAATAAAAAATAAAAATAAAAAACTAAACGGTTTTGACAATTATTCTTAAAAGACAACGAAGCTTCCAGTAAAAAAGAATTTGTCAATCCTAGTTAGTTCTTAATGGATAAATCAACAATTTAACATGTCATGTAGCCTTATTCCGTTAATACAGAGAGAAAATATTGACAGATGGGCTAATCAGTCTCATAAAAATAAAAATTAGGGGTCGAAAATGGTATTTTTTTGTTGAAGATCTCGTTGTCTTTCGAGATAATTATGAGGGCTGTTTAGAATTTTTTCTCTTTTAAATTAGGTGGGTTGACCAAGTAGAGTTTTCAATCACAAGGATATATTTTTAAGAAAATATTGCAAAATAATTAAAATATTATGTACACACAAAAAATTATTTACTAAATTAATTATTATATATTTATGTATAAACACACGTAATATTTAATTTATTTTTAATATGTATTTTGTATTTCAACATATATTATATACAAATAACTAATTTAGTGACTATTTTTTAATATACACATAGCATGATTAATTATAAAATTCATGATATTTTTTAAGTTGACTTATAATTTCATTTCTAGCATTTTTTTAATGTAGAGTATGGACTTAGAAGGCTTGGTGTCCAAATAAGGTGATGTGTATAGTTATGCATGGCATTTTACTTATGGAAATCTTCACACAAAAGAAACCCACTGATGATGTGTTTATGGAAGATTTTAGCATCAAGCATTGGGTGGAAATGTCATACCTTGATTCCCTAATTGACATAGTTGATGTTAGATTGTTAATGGAAGAAGGAGAACTAGCTTCCAAGAAAGCGTGTTTATCACCCATCATGAAACTAGCTTTGGATTGCACCAAAGAATATACCTCGAGAAAGGACCAATATGAAAGATGTCATAAGTCATAACTAAAGAAGATTAAAATGGCGTTCTTATAAGAAGTTAAGAACAATAATCCATTCTAAACTAAGAAATGAAATTGAAATTTGAGTTTGTTTATATGGCACTTTGTTTTGTTTTCTATATTTCGCATGTCTTTGCTATGTATATGTTTGATTCTCTTCAAAAGTGCAATGCCTTTATTGTCTATTATTTCATTTTTCTTATCCATTTCAGTTAATTTATTTAAGATTCCAAGTATATTTAATATTGAATAATTAAGCAAGTCTAATCACCTTGTTAATACGAAATACAAAAACTTAAGCGTTATGCTAAAATTACAAAAGTAGACACTTTTTATGTATTTGTATCATTCAAAAAAATTAAAACTTTATTC
>NC_029786.2:92716300-92727283 GCF_000816755.2 Arachis ipaensis
TAATTATTTTATATTATTTTTTATAGAGATAAATGTGGATCGAATTAGATATAGTCAAAATCTCGATCCAATTCGCACTAAAAGTATTATATCGAATCGGATTCAATATCTACGCTTTTTAAGTTTGGATTCGATCTGCTCCAATTTACACATTTGCACATTAGATTGAATATCGAATATATCTACAAAATATAAAAATATTTAGAAAACTTATTTTTATTAAAAATATCAATAAAATTTCTTTTTCACTCTTTTAAATATTTTTACTTCTAAAATATTATTAAATATATTTTTTAAATAATAAATAAAATAATACAATATATATGATAATTATTAGTTGAAATAAAATATAAAAAAATATTTGTTTATTTATTTATTTTTGGATCCCTACTTAAAATCTGCAATTCGATCCTACTAATGTATAAATCGAATTGGATCTAATCTGATAACATTTTAGATTAGATTACTACTTATAATTTTCGAATCGAATTTAGATAAATATCGTGAATATGCGGATTGAATTTAATCCACGAACACCTCTAATTTTGTAGTATAACATGAGTTCTTTGTTTGGAATAAGATAACAAATAAAGTAGGTTTTTGTTTTGTGAGTATATATAATTCTCAAGTATTTTGTGAAAAAAAAAATTGTGAAATTTTATTACAATATCACGTGAATCAGAGAGATTTTTAATTTTGATATGAACCCGTTGATGGAGTATAGCAGCGATATGGGGATTATTGGTGTTTCACGGATTTGTGACGGCTGAGTAGTAGAAATCGGTGGCATCGAGTGGTAGAAAGGAAATCGTAGGCACCGATTTCAGGACGCGGATGGTGCACAAATCGGTGGGACAGATTTGTGTTCCCTGTCCACGCGTCACGCATGCAAGCCTCCCCCCTCCCGATTCAGCAGTATCCCTTTCACTCTCGTCTCCCTCTCTTCAACACACACTCAACTCCACCACTTCTTCCTGCATCACCATTGTTGGACCACAACAAATCTTGGACAGAATTAAAAAAAATGCCAAGAAGACCAAAAATGAAAAAAGTAAATCAACCAGAGCTTCATATTGTTAATTATCTTGGAAATCTAAATTATGTAAGTTTTTATTTTTTAATAATCTGATTTAATAATAATAATAGTGATAATATTAAATTTGATTAGCAATATATATTGTAATGGTACTACATAAAGATTAATCATGTATGTGTGTATGATTTTATTATTAGGTGGTTAGAAATAAAAATTAAAATAAGAATTAATCATGTATGTATGTATGTATGATATGGTAGGGTATGGTAAGCTCTACAGAATAATTAGAAGTAGATTGTAGTTATTATTAGCAGTAGTTATGATGCAAACTGAATCTCTCTCTCACACAAATCGGTCCCACCGATGACCGATTTGTGTTCTTTCCTCTCTCCTTGAAATTAGACTCACCAATTTTTTGATGCAAACTGAATCTTTCTCACACAAAACGGTCCCACCCACCGATTTTTTTTCCTCCCCCAAATTTCTATAAGCAATGCCGTCATAACAATGTAATTCTCCCCTAATGATCATAACAGAGCATAATTCACACCACTAAATCATATAAAAAAAATCAGCTGAATCAGATTAGATATTAGTGAATAAAATAAAATAAGAGTGAAAAAGAAATGCGGGTCACCGGCCTGTGAACTGTGAAGTGTGAACATTCCAGGTAGTGATAGTGTGACACTGTGACGACAGTGAAAGTGGAACTCAAGGTGGCCACTCCCCACTGGCTACCGTGTTTATGTCGTCCAGAAATTATTCCTATGTATTCAACTCCACCGAATTTCCCTACGCCTCAAAACACTGCTGTCTATAACTCTATATTATTAACCTTCACATATTTTTGCACAACACCACAAGTCAACGAACACGAGTCAAAGCGTCAAAATACACTCCACCGCAGGGTAGAAAACCTCCTTCACCCTTTTGAAGCACACGATTTTCCTAAAGCACTGAAACTGAAACCTCGCTGGAGAGTTAGGGCTTCGTCGAATTCGCCGGGGAATTCGTCATGTCATCATCGTTCGGAAGCTCCGCTCCTCCGTACGACGACGATGGCAGCGGCTACGATCCTCGGATGCAGTCTCAGCGATTCGACTCGTTCTCCAACTTCGATGCCGACTCGGTCAAGGACTCGGCCGGCGATTCGTCACCTATTTTCGGTGGCGGCGGTTCGTACGGTGCCGGAGATGACGTGTTCTCGTCTCAAGCGGCGCCGGGGACTCCTTCTCCGCCGTCTATGTATTCTGCCGCTGGGGGATTCATGGCGTTCTCGGCGGAGCAGAACGGGGAGGACGTTGACGGAGGTTTCGGTGTCTCTGAGGTCGTTCCCGGCGAGGGGCTTGCTTTGAGGGAGTGGCGAAGGTGAAAGAAGTGATCACATACCGTCTGCACAATATTGATTTTTTTTTTTTGAAAAATTGTAATATTATTTTCTTTCCATTTTTTAGATATTTTAATATTTCGAAGGCTATCTTTTATTACGTATGAATTTACAGGTTTAATTTTGATTGTGAAATGTGATGATGATGAAGAATTTGATGATATTTCAGGCAAAACGCGATTCGATTGGAGGAGAAGGAGAAGAAGGAGAAGGAGATGAGGATGCAGATCATAGAGGAAGCGGATGAATACAAAGTTGAGTTCTACAAGAAGCGTGAGGTTAATGTGGAGAACAAGAAGGCTTNNNAAGTTATTCTTTGATTAATTAATATTTTTTAAAAAAAAAAGAAAGAAAGAAAATTTGAGGTATATTAATTACAAGTGATATGGTAAGGGATGTATTGACAGCACAAGCTTCATTTGGAGGTGGATTATTGGCAAAAGATGAAGCATAATGATTAGTTACAAATAATGTGTAATAACTAATAACTGCTTCAAGATATTTTTTATGCTTCAGCCTTAATTAACAATATATACAAATATGTCTAATACACAATTAGTGAGTGTGTTGAGAATAAATATTTCTATTATTGTCTAAAGATAAATTATAGTCTTCAATTTTTTTCACTCTCAAATTTTAGTTGCGTTATTCTATTCCATTCACTGTGGTGCCTAGCAGTGATATTAGAGCTTTAGGTTCTTAATTTTTCTGCTGTAAATCAGCAGATTGGTGCCAAAACTATGGCAACAAAATTTGAGATCGAAAAACTCAATGGAAGTAACTTCTCCTTTTGGAAACTGAAGATCAAAGCAAATTTGAGGAAGGAAAATTGCTTAGATACAATTAAAGGTAGACCCGTAGGTATTGCCGATGACAAGTGGAAGGAGATGGATAGCAACGTTGTTCACAACTTACATTTGGCAATGGCAGATTCTGTATTGTCAATACATTTGGCAATGGCAGATTCTGTATTGTCAAGCATCTTAGAGAAAACGACAGCAAAGGAAATTTGGGACGCACGCACTAAATTGTACGAGCCCAAGTCGCTACACAAGAAGATAATTCTGAGAAGGAGACTCTATACTCTTCGTATGAGTGAATTTACATCAGTCACAGATCACATCAACGATCTGAATACTTTATTTTCACAGCTAACAACTATGGGGTGTCCAATTACAAAAAATGAACGTGTTGAGTTTCTTCTTCAGAGTTTACCAGACTCGTATGATCAACTCATCATCAACATCACCAACAACAAAATTGCAGATCAACTCCAATTTGGTGATGTCACAGGCATTATTCTTGAATCGGAAAGCAGGTGGAAAAACAAAGACAATTGAATAGAGAGTTAAAGGCAAGCAGATGCTTTGTTAGGTGAGAGGCAAATATGCGGAACGTGGCTCTAGTGGGAGTCAGAGTCGTACTAGATCAAAGTCTTAGAAGAGGAAGAATTTTACTTGCTACAATTGTGGCAAGAAAGGTCACTTAAAGAAAGATTGTTGGTTTAATAAGAAAAGTACATAAAAATTTTTGGTGCAACAATCTCGCAAGGATGTGTTGCATATAGGGGATGGATCTTCTCAATTCTTTTTCTCAATTATTTTGTCAAGTGTGATCTTCTCATCATACACTTTTTAAATGGGGCCAAGAGAAAACATGTGAGAGAAAATGTTAAATAGTAAGAGATCACACTTGACTAAGCAATTGAGAGAAAAAAATTGAGAGGATCCATTCCTGTTGCATATACCTCTGGCGATGGAGATGTTTTATGCATTCAAGCGGCGATTGGTTGTGAAGGTGGTGAACAACTAGCTTATTCTTGGTTGTTGGATTCTGTTGTAATGTATAATTTGACTTTGCGTCGGAATTTGTTTAGCACCTATGAATCAATTTCATCAAAATCGGTGCTCATAAGAGATGATCATTCCTTAGAAATTGTGGGTATTGGTACCATTAAAATCAAAATGTTTAAAAGTTTCATACGCACAATTCATTGTGTGAGACATGTAAAGGGCCTAGAAAAGAATTTATTTGTTGGGCTCTTGGATGCTCAAGGGTACAAGATCAATACAAGGAGGAATTTTGATGGTGTCAAATGGTGCTGGTGTCATCATGAAAGCCAAGCGGCTAACAACTAATCCCTACTTAGTGTTTGGAGGTAGTAGTCGCATCTGCAAATCACAAAGATATGTCGATGATGTGGTGTTGCAAGGATATTATTGTCTAAAGATAAACTATTGTATAAGTTTCACCTTTTTTTCACTTACAAATTTTAGTTGCGTTATTATGTTCCGCTCACTCTGGTGCCCAACACAAATAACACTTTTTTAAATAAGTGCCTTACGTTGTTTACTGATCTTGTGATTAAAGGGAGATATACATAGTTAGGGGCTTAGGGGAGTTGATATCATATAACAGTATTCACAAGATGGTTTTTGCTGTGTGAATGCTATGTCACAAAGATACCTGTAAGTGACTATAGACAAAACACAAAAACGATTAACAGTAAATGTGTTGCTTCTAGATGTGGTTTACAATAACCATATTATGTGTATCCAAAAAATCAGCTAGTAAATTAGCTACTCATATAGAATATATATTAAAAAATAAGTTAAATAACACATGTATTTATATAAAAATACATGGTGGCTGATTTTTTTATGGCCATATAAATGTTTTGGTTTCTAATAGGGTACAATAGCATCATTTGATTTTTGTAGCTGATTTTATCTAATGGCAAAATGCTTGGTAAATGTTGCATATAAATGTGGATACTGCTGGAAAATGTACCAGCGAATGCAAATATATGTTTATACTTTTGAGTTTTGATTAACAATCCAAAAACAAATGTGAAATTCTATAGAACTATGCTGGACTAAGATTATTTTAGTTATGGTCCTCTTGACTCTTGAGTGTAATGATGATGGATTCTCTGCCATTTTCATTTTGACCATAAAAGCATTTTGATGTTAATTTCTAAATGTTAAGTTGATAACTAGGTTAAAATTGTGAGGATTTACAAATATTATTTTGCATCAACCAAGCAGAATAAAAATTTAAGTATCTGATATAGATAATCAGTCCCAGACTCGATATGTATTAAACCTGGGCTTAGTCTAAGTATCATATTTTGTTATTTTGAGAGGCCATGCTTGCTTCAAGCCTAGGCAATTTTAGCTCATTTCTGACACTTTGACTACCATTTAGTTTAAGTTGCACTTTCACTGACCCTGACAAGATTGAATTTCACATGTAAGCATTCACTCAATTTATTTTACCAGTTTATGAAAGAATTAGCATCTTGCAAGCCCTTGATGTTTCAATTACTCAGTTGTGCTAATAGCATATTGTATTGTAGATTTGTAGTCTTGTATTTTTTTAGCTGCTGTATGTTTACAGGTGGTAATGTATGCAACTACATCTTCTATTCAAAATAGAATAAATTGTGCAACTACCTCAACTATAAACTTAATGTTGTGCTATTTTAAGCTGCAATTCTATAAGGATCTTAGTTTTGTTAACTCTAAAGGCACTGTGTTGAAAGATTTTGTTCAATGTCTGTGGTATGGCAGCTATTTTTAGAAAACCGAGACAAGTTTCATGCTGAAGCCGACAAGAACTACTGGAAGGCAATTGGCGAACTCATACCCCGTGAAGTTGCAGCTATAGAGAAAAGAGGGAAGAAGGATAAAGAGAAGAAGCCTTCTATTGTGGTAATTCAGGGTCCAAAGCCAGGGAAGCCAACTGACCTTTCAAGAATGCGCCAGATACTGTTGAAGCTCAAGCATAATCCCCCTCCACATATGAACCCCAAGTCACCACCATCATCAGAATCCAAAAAGGATGCCAAAACTGGGCCCCCTGATGGTGCTAGTACAAGTAATACTTCACCTCCCAGTGGTGCGCCAGCCACAACTCCTGAGACTGTAGCGGCATCTTGAAAAGTTGATGCTAGATCATTAATCTATATGTAAATATGATTTTGTCTAGTTTGTGATGAACTGATAGCTTAAGTTTGCGATCGTCTATTCATCTTAGTCTGCTAGTCTGTCAGTAGTTTATAAATATAGGTACTGGTTATGCTTGCATAGTGTATCGGTAAATATTCTCCTCTTAGAACCTTTTATTATGGATACTATCTCCCGTTTGTGGCTTAACCACGTTATGCTTGCAGTATATATTTTGTTAAAACTCACTATTTCTATGTGTTTTTGAATTAGGTAACTTTTTTCATCTAAGTAGACATCGATGATTGACACTCAATTTATTAATGTTTAATATAGGATCTGATAGGTTAGTAGTTGTTACTTCTGTTAACAATAACCATATTGTTATTTCACGATGCATACTTCTAAGATCTAATTTTTTATGTCCAAAAAATCGACGGTTATTTTATGCGTCATTTTAACTAGTATGGCCAGAAAGCTCAAAAGCATTCTCCCGCTTAAGGAAAACAGTAAAAAATTTAGGCAATACACAACCCAAAGGACCAAAATTGAACAACAGAGAAACAACATGAAGACAATACTCTTCTTTGTTCATTATTTAGAAAGCCGCTTTTGACTGTAAAAACTACACCATGAAAATGTAATGTGAGTGAAAACCTTCAATACTCTGAGTGAAACAGCCATGAGCTGATACAGATTACACCACCACTATTATCAGGTAACACATCATTGATTAGAAACATAACTGCCAACTTTGAGCTTGTCAGCAGCCAACACATATGAAACTGGGACCAACTGTTTCTGTGCACCATGGGAGATTTCTTCGCCGTCCTCGATAGATTGACCATCTTTACTTTCTACCCCAATCAGCTTGTGCTTGCTTATCCCGGAAAACATTTTTCTTCTGGTTTCCTTACGCGCTTCCTTTTCAGATAGCTTCAAATCTTTAAAGCCTTGTTCAAACTTGGCTTCATCCTCTGGAGCAAAGAACACAACCTCCTTCTCGCCAAGCTCTTCATAGAGCTTCTCCATCTTTGCCTTCCAGAAGACACCGATCTCAGTGTCCATCTTTTGGTAAGGAGTTTTCAGCAAGTATTCATCAATCCCACCAGCCTTGTCTATGCAACGAAGGGCATGGGTTGTCACTTTAACCCGAATGTGACGATCCAGGATGTAACTGAAGAGCCGCTTTTCTTGGACATTAGGTTTCCACGTTCTCCTTGTCCTATCAAATCATTTAACAAACAAGTTCTCATCAATATTGACGTCTGTTTTGTTCTTTCTTTCTTTCTTCTCTTACATATTTAAAAGGTGAAGAAACTGCCCCAACACAGTCAAGGAAACAAACGGTGATATGCAAGTTCTAAACTGAGTTGGGATCATTAAACAAACATAATGATAAACAATTATGTAATTATCATCAATTACTGTGATAAACAAGATGTTGCAAGATGTGGTGTAATGATGCAAGCACAACTATTTGGATCTATATCCTGCCTAACAAATGTACTCAACTGTTAAAGTACTGGTATTATTAAGCATCCAAGGCCAAGACTAATGAATTTACCGGCTCCAATCCAATTAGAATCCTTCAGAAACTTAAGTTTTAAGAATCATCCAATGAATTGAGAACACTAATTCATCAACAATGGGGATAGATTCAAACTATGAGAAAAGAAAGTCAACAAGGAGGTTTATGTCACCAATGGTACCAAGTCAATTGAAGAGGTTTATCCAGTGTTTAGTCCAACTCAGAGTCCATGAAATAGACAGTAATTTCTAATGGTTGCAACTCTCTCTTCAAAAGTGAGATTGGCAAGATTGCATCTGGTTACCAATGGCTCAATAAGTGAGCGATTAGTGAGAGGACAATCACCTCTCTTTATAAATCTTACCTATAGGGATGGGTCGTGACAGTACTTTCCTAGCATATCCAAAGACGATAGCAACTAGGTTCTATTTCTAACTTGAAGAATAAATCCTTGTTCTTATACTATTGACTATTGGGAATCTAGAGATAAACCGAGATATAACAGAAACATCTTAGTTCTTTATAAAATTTACATAAAATTTTATCACGAGAATAAGAAATATAAAGAGTCATTCTGTTTTAGCACTGAAATTCTGAAAATAAATCACTACTATGTACTAACAAAATGACTCAAATATGTACCACCACAAGAATACCCATTTATACCATTCTGAATGGCTGTAAAGGAGTTATTCTTTGATTACGGACTGAAGCCATTTGAAACTACTGAATACTCATTCATACCATTATGTAGCCAAATCCATTTTAAAAAGTAACTTCAAGTAGACTCATAACAGAGGATTTAAATATCATCATGAGCATAGTATAAAATAAAGATACATTAGCCTCTAGCAATACACGAGTGCAGTCTAGCTAGTGCTGAAATGTAAGGGAAAAAAACAAAATAAGGAAAAAAAAAAAAGAGGAGCAAAAATGAAGAAAGAACCAAAGACCACTTGGCCCTAAAATGCTCCAATACCATATCCTAAAACGCTTCTCAAAAAATTCAACAGTTAAACAGAGGCACATAAACAGTAACACTAACTTATGGCATTCTAACAATTCAGAATCCGCAAAAATATGTATCTCCAACTAAAAGCTAAAGCACAAAAATTTTCAACATCATTTAAAGAAGAAGCTGCAAATAAGAAAAGTAAAATTAAAAAAGCATCAAGCTACGAACTTGTTACCGCCATCCTCACTAACACTGTTGCCGAACTGAATGTGTCTACCGGCAAATAGACCGCGTTTGGCACGACCCATTACAACCTTGCTTCTAGGTATACATTTCTCCAGCGATTCCTTCACTCTTGGGTTCAAATTGTTCTCTCCAACTCTCTTCAACACTTTCTTCATCATCTCTTTGCCTCTGAACGCCATTTCTTCTTTTACTTGACCCAATTCTCACCACAAGTTCCGGTTCTGCACATAATTATAAGATGTCAATTCAGTGAATAATAATGAAGCACAACAAATTGCATAAAAAATGTGAAGCACGGACAAAGGAATGAGATCAAAGTAGACAAAAACGAAATAGCATCAGACTCTCAGAACCACTCGTGCTACTTGTTGAAGGATGATGGAGGAGCAGTTTGTAGAACTCGTTTCCCATAATTTAACAATAGTTTGGGGTCTTACTTATTATGATTGGAAGTAATTCGTTAACTGCATCACAGGGCATTTTGCAAAAAGAGACTTCTTCGATCCTAAACCAAATTATTCAGTTAACGAATTTAGAGCGGTAAGTGGCGTTTCAACATACCTGGAGGAGGGAAGGCTAGCGGCGTTTCAATGGTTGCTGCTGCTGGAATTCTGCACTACCGTGCACGTAGGAGTCTAGGAGAGCAGATTCCTTTCTCTGTTTTTCATTTGCCTCTTGTTTTGGGCCTAGACCGTGGCTCCGTGTTAAAAAAATATACTATGGTTAGTTGTTATCACAAAAAATCACTTACTATATTATTGTGTATTTCTATTAGTGGCAAGTTGTTAACCCATTTATATTGATAATAATAATAACTTTATTAGAATAAATATCAAATTCTATTCCTAATATAAAAATATAAAATTTAATTCCTTCCATCTTCATTTTACCACTATAAAAGACCATGTATATTAGAAGAAAATATTATTCGTTTACTAATAAATCTTTCATTTGATAGCTTTTACAACAATTCTTTTTCTTCCTATGAGGCGTAGTTGCAAGAAGGCAACTATTCGTGGACACAAACTACTACACTCTCCAACTTTCGTGCTCATCATTCGGAGCTATATAAGATATGTTATCTATGAAGTATTTATAGACCATGGTGTTATCATGTATGCATAAATAAAAAGAGTCATGTATAGTAAATACGGTCGATGATTGTAAAACTGTATGCTAACATTGATATAATATTATTTTAAGTATATGTTTTGCAGGCATCAAAGAAAAGTGTTGAGTTATTTTTTAGTAGATTTAAATTATTTATTGTTTATTAGAGAATTTTATGCATTATAATTCTCTAATAATTTATTATTTATTTTGAGTTAATTTTGATATGTTCTTACTTGACAGTAAAACAACATATAAAAATTTGTTGGTGGGTCTAAGTATTATTAAGTTATTTATGATCACATTGAGTATGTATGTTTGATTTATTGATGAAAGTAGATTACTAAAACCAATTAATAATTATTTTAGAATTAATATATTTAACACTAGATTAAGAAAAAATAAATAAATCATAACATATTATATTTTTATTAATCAAATTATTATAATTTAAATTAATCTTAACAAAATAATTTAAAATTATAATTTTAATCTTATCACGTGCATGGCATGGCACGGGTTAATTGTTCTTCATTTTGAGCTGATTTTGATATTTTCTTACTTCACAGTAAACCAACATATAAAACTTTGTTGGTAGATTTAAGTATTACTAGATTATTTATGGTCATATTGAGTATATATGCCTGATTTATTGAAAAAAAAATAGATTAAATAACTATTTTATAGTTAATACAATTAACATTATATTAAGAAAAGAAAAACAATGCATACAAGTTATTCTTTTATTAATTAAATTATTATAATTAAAAT
>NC_029786.2:92727471-92731708 GCF_000816755.2 Arachis ipaensis
TTTTGCAGGCATCAAAGAAAAGTGTTGAGTTATGTTTTAGTAGATTTAAATTATTTATTGTTTATTAGAGAATTTTGTGCATTAGAATTCTCTAATAATTTATTATTTATTTTGAGTTAATTTTGATATGTTCTTACTTGACAGTAAAACAATATATAAAAATTTGTTGGTGGGTCTAAGTATTATTAAGTTATTTATGGTCACATTGAGTATGTATGTTTGATTTATTGATGAAAGTAGATTACTAAAACCAATTAATAATTATTTTAGAATTAATATATTTAACACTAGATTAAGAAAAAATAAATAAATCATAACATATTATATTTTATTTAACCAAATTATTATAATTTAAATTAATCTTAACAAAATAATTTAAAATTATAATTTTAATCTTATCACGTGCATGGCACGGGTTAATACAAGTTTAAATAACAACTTTAATCTTATCATGTGCATGGCATGACACGGGTTAATTGTTCTTCATTTTGAGCTGATTTTGATATTTTCTTACTTCACAGTAAACCAACATATAAAACTTTGTTGGTAGATTTAAGTATTACTAGATTATTTATGGTTATATTGAGTATATATGCCTGATTTATTGAAAAAAATAGATTAAATAACTATTTTATAGTTAATACAATTAACATACAAGTTATTCTTTTATTAATTAAATTATTATAATTAAAATAAAATTTAACATAACAACTTAAAATTATAATTTTAATCTTATCACGTGCATGGCACGGGTGATTAAACTTGTATATATATAGTTTAAGAATTAAGAGGAATGTTAGAAGAACTATCAATATGTTAAGTTATATTTGTTTATAAAGATGGGACACTGAAGTAAAAATACAAAAATATAAAATGTATTTAATAGATGAGATATGGATAGAAATATTGTATCCAAAGATATTAAATTAGTGTATTTTGTATCCATCTTATCTATTTTATTACCAAACAAAATACAAGAACACTAAATTCTATGTCTTTATTCTTTATGTCTTGTTCTCAGTATTTTATCTTGTCCTATTTTCAAAAATAAAGGCAATCTTAGCTATCAATATTTAAAAATATGGAATAAAATGTGTTGTTGAATTATTAGACGAAAAGAACTAAAAATTGAAATAATAATTGAGTGATGACTAAACAATAAATTTTAATAGCTTTCTAATATTTTTTATTATTTAATTTATTCTCATTATGTATTTTATAGGTTAAATTACACAGTTGGTCCCTACACTTTCAGTAAAATTACAAATTAGTCCTTACACTTTAAAAGTTTGTAATTGAGCCCCTAAAGAGAATTAAAATTTGTAATTTAGTCCCCGCCGGTCAAAAAGTGTTGATTTAATAGAATATGCTGAGAATATTCTGTTAAAATCGAAAATATGCTGAGAATATTCTGTTAAATCAAACACTTTTTGAACGACGGGGACTAAATTGTAAATTTTAATTATCTTTAAGGACCCAATTATAAACTTTTAAAGTGTAGGGACTAATTTGCAATTTCACTGAAAGTGTAGGGACTAACTGTGTAATTTAACCTATTTTATATTCCAACATATCTAATATAGTTAAAAAAAATACACAATTATAATAAAATTTAATAATCATATAGTTGAACACACAATTACAACAAAATTTAAAGTTAATAATCATCAAGGAGATCATAGATTTTACTGGGAAGATCACAATCACAAGCATTCTGAGTTTCAAATGCTTTTAGAAAGAAGAAATACTTCGAGGTAGTCAGTTTCATAAATAACTTGCATGATGCTACACTCCTACACCAGAACAAGGTCATGCTAAACTGCGAATAGCTTGCGCCTGTTAATGGACCACACTGGAAGAGAATCAGAGCAACCTAGGATCCAAGCACCAGCAAAATCTCTCAAAAGGCAACCAAAACTAGCACACTCCTCATCACGGTAAATATTAGCTATCACAATTAATTTCTATGACATTCTATGGAGGAGGTTTTTAGATTGGATTCTGTTCAGAGAAGTTGAAAGATGAAAAATTATGCATTTAACCTTTTACGTCATTCGTCGTTGACCTTGCAAGTGCCGCCACCTTCCTATCTGACCAAACATCGACTACATAAAAAATATGTTGGCATCTATGCCTCAAAATCTACCATAGTGTTGATGCAAAGATAAATTCTCTTCCCTTAATAGCGTTTTTTAACCAATTGATAAAACCCGTTCAAAGCTACAGATTATGATGCAAGAGAAGGAAAAAACAAGAATGAGAGAATTAGGATTCTTATTAGATGAAAAAGATTACATTCTTTATAATGTCTAAAACTCCTATTTTATAGCTTCAATTGAATCGCGTGATTATAATAAAACAAAAGGTTAATTACTGTTTTCGTCCCTAAGGTCTGGGTTGAAAATAAAATTCGTCCCCGACCTTTTTTTGTTATTAAAATCATCCCCAACGTTACAAAACGTTATAAAATCGTCTTTTTGTCCATAAATAAAATTTTTCGGATAATTTTACCCTTAAACAAAAATAAAAAAAAAATCCTCCCCCATTATCACCACTATCCCCTGCATCCCTGCATCATCAGTCATCACTACACCAACAATAGCAACAACAGCCCTCAGAACAACCCTTTTGTCCAAATTCAGCGAGAGAAGAACCGGATTATTGGTTACTTCAGCAGGCTCCCAACCGAGTTCTTTGACAAAGAATCCAATGCAGGCCTCAATTTTCTGCACAAATTTTAGCATACAGAAAGGGTGCTTCACAAACGCCTCACGAATGTTGTCATCAGTTAATCCAAAACTCTTGTACAACTCAACTTTCTTATCCCACATAGACTTTGGAAGAAACTTAGCATACAATGCAGCAACAAAATTAGACTTGTTGGGATCAACCCCCATTTTAATGACTTCATCTACAATACTCTTAAGGCAGACTTCAGAAGAGAATAGAACCAACCAAGGTCACTTGCGAATCAGCAACTCTTCATCTATCTATTAACCCTAAATCCATCACAACACTAAGGCTGAGTTTGGTAAAGCTTTTGCTTTTTAAAAGTAGCTTATGAAAGCTGTCTTTTAAAAGATAGCTTTTTAAAAGCTGCAGCACTTGCGTTTGGTAAAATCAAATTAAAAATGGCTTTTAATAAGTACAAGCACCACAATTATGTTTGGTAAAACAGCTTTTAAAAGTTGAAAAAATTATAATAAACATGTTTATAACAAAAAATAAATTTGTTTCAAATTTTTTAAAAATTTATATAATATTTTAAAATAAAATAATGTTAAAATAAAAAATTCATAATAAACATAAATATAATAAATAAATTCTTTTATTTTTTAACTTTAAAATTTTATATAAGTATCATAAAAATTTATTTTATCCTAAATATCATCACTAAAAATAAAAAATAAAAAATATATGAAGATTAGGTTGAAAAATAAAAAATATATGAAGATTGTGTTAGAATTTGTGAAGGTTAGGATGAGAAGTTAGAAATATATGAGGATTTCAATGGCAATATAATAGCGAGAAATATGTGCGGAAAAATGAAAAAAATTTGGTAAGCATAAGCCAGCTTTAAAAAGCTCCCTCTTAGGTGCTTTCAAAAGCACCCCAAACTTTTAAAAGCCGTAAGCACAAGCACTTGGACTTTTTAATTTACCAAACGCAAAATAACGTGTTTGTGCTTTTAAAAAGCACAAGCACCTCTTGAAAAAGCTTTACCAAACTCAGCCTAACAATAGCAACAGCAACTCAATTTTAAAGTAAAAAAGAAAAAAAAAAACTTGATAGCAATAACTCAATTAAACTAAAAATTAAGCTAAAAAAAACTTGATAAAACAATATCATATAATCATTAAGCTAAAAATTAGATCCAAGACAAGTAATTAGATCCAAGACAGTAATGGAGAATAATAATGTTGATGAACAAACAAACAATAATAATGTTGATGAACACAAAGGGGAAATCAAACAAAACTAACACAGAATCAAGCAGAAGCAGAAGCAGAAGAAGAAGAGGAAGAAGAAGAGGCAGAAGAAGAAGAAGAAGAGGCAGAAGAAGAAGCAGAGGCAGTCACAGAAGAAGAAGCAGCGCCGGCGAGGTCCCCCTCCCGATGACGACGCAACGGCGTGGTCTCCCGATGATTTCCAACTTCTTACCACACTCCTTCCAGAACCTTCCACAACAAACCCCACTACATCAAGCCACCGTTAACCTCCTCAAATCCCCCTCCCC
>NC_029786.2:92732019-92757996 GCF_000816755.2 Arachis ipaensis
ATATTTTTTATTTTTATTTAAAAGATAAAATTGTCTAAAAAATTTTGTTGATGAACAAAAGAATGATTTTATAATATTTTGTAACGTTAAGGATAATTTTAATAACAAAAAAATGTCAAGGACGAATTTGATTTTCACCCTAGACTTTAGGGACGAAAACAGTACTTAACCCTAAAACAAAAACCAACAGTACTATCTAGCCAATAGTAATTAGCCATCTATCAAATTAAATTAATAGATTTTGTTTCTACTGGTCAAATTATTAGTAACTAATAATATATTATATATATTTCACACACCAACATTCTCCCTTAAGCTAGGACTGTATATGTTATACATGCCTAGCTTACTACACAAGATTTCGAATGGTCCTGGAGGTAATAACTTAGTCAAAACATCTGCTATCTGTTCCTGGAAGGAATTAGTATTAACTTTAGGCTTCCATCGTGTACTTTCTCCCTGACCTTGTGGCACTCGATCTCTACATGTTTCGTTCTTTCATAAAATACAGGATTGGATGCGATATGTCTTGTTGACTGACTATCACGGAATAGTGTCATGGGCTTGACCAACGTAATTCTAAAGCTGTTCAGAATATAGATGAGCCAAATTCCTTCGCAAGTGGCCAATGCCATGGCTCGATATTCCGCTTCAGAGGAGGAGCGAGCTACGGTTTGTTGTTTTTTACTTTTCCACGAGACTAATAAATTTCCTAAGAAAAAACAATACCCAGACACGGATCTTCGAGTGTCAGGACAAGTTCCCCAATCAGAATCAGTAAAGCCTCTTAAAGACAAATCATAACTGCAATCAAATAGTAACCCTTTGGATGGAGCATGCTTTAGATATATTAAGATGTGCAGGGCAGCTTTAAAGTGCTCATCAGTAGCACAATCCAAGAATTGACTTAGCTTGCTAACAACATAGCATATGTCAGGTCTTGTATTTGTAAGGTAGATAAGTCTCCCAATAAGTCTTCTATATGGCTTAACATCCTCCAAAGGTGTACTAGTAGACTTAGAGAGTTGTGTAGAGTAGTTCATTGGTGTGCTGGTTGGTTTACAGTGCAACAATCCATACTCTTTTAACAAGTCTAAGGTGTATTTGCGTTGATATAGGGCTATACCCTTCTTACTTCATGCAACCTCCATGCCTAAAAAGAATTTGAGTTCTCCCAGGTCCTTGATTTTGAATAGAGCATCAAGCTTCTTCTTGATATGTTGAATTTCATTGATGTTGTCTCCTGCTATGACTAGATCATCTACATAGATCAAGATTGATATAAAATCTGTTTGTGTTGATTTAGTGAATAAGAAATGATCTTCCTGTGATTAAGTGTAACCGGATTGGATCAATACTGAGCATAGTTTTGAATTCCATTGGCAGCTTGCTTGTTTGAGGTCGTATGGGGATCTTTGAAGCTTGCAAAATGTCCCTGGTGGAGCGTTTAGCCCCGGAGGCACCTTCATGTAGACTTCTTCAAGTAGGTCGCCATGTAAGAATGCTATATTGATATCGAGTTGGTGAAGGTACCAGTTCTTACTTGCAGCAATGGCTAAAAGCACTCGAAGAGTTGTCATCTTAATTATTGGACTAAAAGTGTCAAAGTAATCATAACCCTGAGTTTGTGTGAACCCCTTTGCGATTAATCTGGCTTTATGCCTTTCAATGCTCCCATCAGACTTGTATTTTGTTTTAAAAATCCATTTGCATCCAATTGCCTTTTTCCCTTGTGGTAGAGAGGTGAGCTTCAAAGTGTTGCTATTCTCCAAAGCACATAACTCAGATTTAATAGCTTGTCTCCATCAATCATGAATGATTGCTTCTTCATAGGATGTTGGTTCGGGATTTGTTGTAATTGTGATTGAAAGAGCTTTGTGTGACTGAGATAAAGAATCATAGGATAGATAATTTGACATAGGATAGCTCTGAGGAGTGAACGATTAGTCATGACTTAGAGAAGTGGATGTAGACATACAATGATAATCTTCCAAATAACTTAGTCTATGCCTTTCCCTTGTAGACCTTCTCAGAATAGCACTTTCACCAGTTGTGAATTGTGTGGGAGGTGGTATATCACTTGTTATGGCATTATCATGATTTTATGATGAATGAAATGTATCATGCTCTGTGTGTGTGGGAGGGGTACTAGATGTAATATCAGGAATGATGAAATTATCTAGACTATGAGAATATGTGCTATCATTGGAAGAAGTAGTATTTTGAGGATACATAGGTAAAGTATGGCTGGAATGAGATGAAGATGCAGTGTTTTGTGAGTTAACATAAAGAAAAATATGCTCATCAAAAATGACATTTCGACTTGCAAATAACTACTTGTTATGAACATCCATTAAAAAAAACCTTCAGTGCCAGATTGTGTACCCAAATAAATGCATTTTCGTGATTGTTTGTCAAGTTTTTGTCTATGAGCAACCAAAGTTGATGCAAAAGCAAGAGACATCCAAACACTTTAAGATGTTGGATGTTCGGCATTTCGTTAAAAAGAAGCTGATAAGGGGAAAAGTTCTTATGAACAGAGCTAGGCACTCTATTAAGAATGTGAACAACATGAGCAGTGACATGCTTCCAAAAGATTTTTGGTAAGTTTGCTTTGAATAAGAGTGCTCTAGCTATGTTTAAGATTTTTTGGTGTTTTCTCTCTACCATCCTATTTTGTTGAGGAGTTTCAACACATGAGGTTTGGTGGAGGATACCCTTTGATGCATAGAACGTTACCATTTTAAATTTAGCACCATTATCAGTTCGGATGCACTTAACATTCATGCCATGTTGGAGTTTAATAAAATGAACAAAATACTCAATAAAAGATGAAGTTTTACTTTTATTTTTCATAAAGAAGACCCATGTGAATCTGCTTTTGTCTTCAACAATAGTCAAGAAATACTTGTGTCCAGTGAATGATGGGGGTGAAAACAGGCCCCGAAATGTCTATATGGACTAAATCAAACAATTTTTCTGACTTTGTTTGGCTTAAGCTAAAGGACATGCATTTTTGTTTAGCATAATGGCATGGTTCACAAGGGGTATTATTTAAGAGGCAGACAATAAAAGGATAATGTTTTTGCACTTCTAATAGCCTATTAGTAGAAATATGGCCTAGTCTATAGTGCCAAGTATCTTGACCAGTGGAGTTATTAGTAGTATTAGCAGTGATGGTTGGTGAAGTGCTGTCTGAATTTACTATATGTGCAGTTTCTGGTTGGGAGTTAGTGGAAGATGCCTCTTTATCCAAAATGTATAGCCCACCTTTTTGCTTATCATGACCAGTCATCCTCAAGGAAAGGTTGTCCTGTACCTCGCAATGTGTATTTTTAAACAAAAATTCACAATATAAGAGATCAGTGGCCTTTGAAATAGAGATTAAATTAAATTTAAAGGAAGGAACATAAAGAACATTGGTTAAAATAAAATCCTGTGATAGCACAACTGTTCCATAAATATTGGTAATTGTTTCAGTGCTATTGGGGCTTTTGATTAAAATAGGGTCAACAACATTGTAAGTTTGAAAATTTTTTAGGGAGAATGTGACATGTGTAGTAGCACTAGTGTCTATTATCCAATTATTTGGGTGTAAGGATATATGAGATGTGGAAAGCATGTAGGAGACACCCGCTGATGGTGCTATGACAGTGTTAATGGCTTGAGATTGAAGCGGTGAGTGAGGGTGATCACTTCCTTGTTGAAAAATAGCAATTAGAGCTTTCTTTTGGTCTTCAGTGAATAGGGAATCAAGGCTTTGTTTGTCTTCAATTGGGGCTGAGATGTTGTCGAGATTGTTGCTTGCATCAGGGGTATTCTCAGAAACAATAAGATTGTTGACAGTGGCAGTGCCAAATCTTCTTTGTAGATGGGGGAAAACCATGCTTATGGTAGCAAGTTTCAATTGTTTGACCAGTTTTTCCACAATGAGAGCAACTCCTCAATGATCCTCTACCTGCAACGCTTCTTCCTCTATTCGATTTGTTGTTACCGCTTCTTCCTCCACGCATGGGTGGGTTGAAATTCGAAGTGAAATCGTTAGGCTTTTTTCTACCAGCATTAATATTTACAGCATTTACCACCATCTTTTCATTTATTGTGGTCAGAACCTATGAGCTGTCTTTCTTGTTGCAAGAGCAGGGAATAGATGGAGTTTACATTAGGAAGTGGGGACATGAGCATAATTTGTGATTTAACTGTGCTGTACTGATCATTCAAACCTCTCAAGATCCGTATAGCATGCTCTTGTTCGCGATATTCTCACATAAGTTTCAACCCACACGAGCATTGTAGTTCGCAATTGTAGTTCGGGATGGGTTTGAACTCATCAAGTTCTTCCCAAATCCCTTTTAATTTGGTGAAATATGCCATAATAGAGAGGTCTCCTTGTTTCATCGGATACATCTCTTCTTGAAGTTCTGTGACACGAAAAAGATCTCCCTCATAGAACTGGTGCTTCAGATCATTCCAATGTTCAGAGGTAACATTACACCACAAAACACTTTGCAAGATATCTTTGCTCAAAGAGGAATGTATCCACGATAGCACAAAGGTATTGCATCTGTCCCAGAGTTCGAAATTGGGATCGCTTCTTTCTGGTTTTAGTAGGGTTCCGTCAATGAATCTTAATTTGTTCTTGGATTTGATGGATAACCAGACAGACTGTGCCCAAGAGTGATAATTTTGAGTTATTAATGGAGATTGGGTGAGAATCAGGCCTGGTGTTTCATTTGGATGTAGGTAGTATGGTGATGTTGGATCTTGAATCGGATTGATGTTAGTTCTTGCTACTTGTGATTGCAGGGATGCGATTTGACTCATCAATCTTGCTAATATTTGTAAGTTTGATGTAGAGAGATTCTGATTTTGTTTATTCGTGTTTTGCAAACTCGCTAGATTTTCTACTATTTCTTTGGATTTCGCCATGGAAGATGCAGAGAAAAGGGGCAAAAACTTGATTCTCTATGCACTCATTAATCTGCAACATCCACGCTTCACCGCACCATGATAAAACCCATTCGAAGCCACAAATTATGATGCAAGAGAAGAAAAAAACAAGAATGAGAGAATTAGGATTCTTATTAGATGAAAAAGATTACACCCTTTATAATGACTAAAACCCCTATTTTATAGCTTCAACTGAATCGCATGATTATAGCAGAACAAAAACTAACAGCACTATCTAGCCAATAGTCATTAGCTAGCTATCAAATTAAATTAATAGACTTTGTTTCTATTGGTCAAACTCTTAGTAACTAATGATATATTATATATATTTCACACATCAACACCAATCATAAAAGTTAACATCTATCTGGGGCACAAGACATTGAGGGTCTACTAGCCTCCAAATGACTTTTGCCTTCTCACACTCCCTGTGGCATTGTATCACCGACTCTTGGTCCATATTGCACTGTTGACACAAATCAAAATCAGTGAGGCCTCTTCTATATCTAAGGACAGTAGTTGGAAGAGCATCTTTGATCACTAGCCCAATAAGCATTTTAAACTTTTCTAGAATCTTTAAATTCTAGAGCTAAGACCAGTTAGTCCCATAATTCCATTGAAACTTTCTTTTATCAATCCAAGATAACCAGCTTTACTACTATAATCCTTATGATTATCTGGATTTCGATACTAACCAGGAGAATCATTGCACTGCTTGGAAGTAGGCAGATTCTGTAACACCCTACCACACAGAGCTTTACGCTTAAGTCGTAAAGCAGAGGTAGCGAGGTGTTATAACCTCTAAAAGAAAAGACATATATAAGTATAGTTGAAAGAATTTTGTAACTAGGAGCCTTGAAGAAGAAGCTAAGCAAAAGCAAAAATAGAAAATCGTGTCACACTCGCATGATTAATCATAAAACGGATAGGTAAGACCAAAAGAAGGCTAAAAACATGATATACAGCTCGGAGTTCCAAAATACAAATATCAAACTCCAGACTTGACCTGCGAAGCTAAGGCCGGCCAGAGTATGTAATTATATATTTATACAACCCAAAATATTACTCAAACCACAGAATAAACACCTGCTTCTTCAAGTCAACCTCTAGGAGGGACAAAATACAAAATATACATGCGGAGATTCTATATACATATATACATAGCCTAAAACAAAATATAACAGCCATAAGACAGTTCTTCGCTTGTAAGGAGGGTCTCCAGACGCTCAACAAGGTGCCTCTCAACCTGCATCTGAAAAACAATAGAAATATGTATGGAATGAGAACCGAGGGTTCTTAGTATGGTAAAGGTGCCCGCAAAGTTAATATAAAAGGTCCCAAGAAATTTAGAGACATTCCTAGAACTCCGACACTCAGATTTCAGCTTAAATATCCAACTAAACTAGAAATTAAGTAAGTTATCTAAGGTATTCAACTTCTAAATCTAACTTTAACCTAATACTTCACTTTCTGTCTCCAATCCTCCGAATCACTGGTGCGGATTTTCTAACCACAAACTAACCGGCAAGTACACCGGGTCGTACCAAGTAATACCTCAGGTGAGTGCGGATCGATCCCATGAGGATTGATGGATCAAGCAACAATAATTGAGTGATAGACTTAGTCAGGCAAACAGAAAGTAATGTTTGGGCAATATAAAAGACATTAAACAATATAAAGAATATTGAAGATAGACAGATAAATAAGTTGGGAATAAAATATGGAGAAAGCAGTTAAGGTTTCAGAGTTATCTATTTTTCCGAATTAACCTTTCTTACTAACTATTTTAATCATGCAGATTTAATTTATGGCAAACTATATGTGATCGACTAGACCCTAATTCCTTAGACCTTTCTAGTCTCCTCTAAAATCCATCAACAACCAATTCCTTGGTCAATTAATTCCAATTAGGGGATGATGATCAAATTCCAGTTTATATGCCACAAAAACTCTAATTACCCAAATATAAAAGGATTATATGTCACGTATCCCATTAAATCCAAATAATTAAAATTTAGGAGAATATGTTTTCAAGCTGTTGTTCAAGTAAAGAGCTTTTCCAAGTTATACAAGAACTCAAATAGAAAGAGGGTCATACTTTCATTCCACCCAAAATAAAGAACGAAAAAAATTCTTAAATATAAATCAAAACATGAATTAAAATAGAAAAGGCAATAAAATCAATCCATACAAATAGACAGAGCTCCTAACCTTAACAATGGAGGTTTAGTTGCTCATAGTTCAGAGTAGAAAACTAGGATTGTAAATTGGAATAGAATAATGTTGTAAAAAATGTTGTGTTCGAATAATGTTGTGTTGGAACCCCCTGTTGGAATCCCCTTTTATAATTAATCCTAATTAATTTAAAATCTATCTTCTAAAACTAAAATAATATCTTTTCCTAAAAAATAATATTTGAATTTAAATTAGAATTAATTAACAAGTCTTCAGTTGATGGGTGGAGACCACTCGTTTTGTCCATTCTGCAGCTTCTAATCTGTGTTTTCTGGGCTGAAAACTGAGTTAAAACAGCCCAGAAATTGCCCCCGGCATTTTTCTGCATTTTCTGCACGTGGGGTATGTCACGCGTACGCGTCGATGGTCTTCTTCGCGTGTCACGCGCACGCGTTAGTCACGCGTTCGCGTCGCTGAGCAAATCTTCAAATCACGCGTACGCGTCAGTCACGCGCACGCGTCACCATGGAAAGCTCCAAATCACGCGTACGCGTCAGTCACGCGTACGCGTCGCTCATCGCTGGTCAGCTCCTTAGTTTCTTCTCTTTCTCTGCAGAAACTCCATCAAATCCAACCAAATGCTACCTAAAATAAACAGAATTGCACAAGACTCAAAGTAGCATCCATATTGGCTAAAAGATAATTAACTCTTTATTAAACTCAACAAATTAGATTCAAATTCACTAGGAAAAGATAGGAAAGATGCTCACGCATCACAACACCAAACTTAAATTGTTGCTTGTCCTCAAGCAACCAAAATAATATAGGCTTAGGATATGAATTTGCATGAGAATGAGAGTTCGTTTAAGCTCATGTCTCTTCTTATAGTAGGGTTTACAACCGTAATCCTGAATAGTTTTGACATCTCACTCTCCTTTGAATCAGAAGAATGTCACTGTCATTCGGAATTAGAATCCGGATAATATTATGAATTCTCTGATCTTTTGTATCTTAATTTAACCCTTGAACATAGCAATTTTTCTTTTCTTTGGTGCTTTACACCTTGAGCCTAGCCGTGACTTTAAATATTTTGTCTCAAGCTTTACTTGACACAGAAACACCACAAGCACTTAACTGGAAAACTCTTTTTAGAGTTTTGATTTTTCTTTCAGCTACTCACAGACAGTGGTGCTCAAAGCCTTTGGCATACTCTTCTAATTGCAATTGATCTCGACTCTAAATATTTTGTCTCAAGGATTACTTGACACAAGAACACCACAAGCATGTAACTAGGGAAACAACTCTTTGAGCTTTTAATCATGTCTGACCTCCTAGTCATTGATGCTCAGAGCCTTGGACCTTAATTCTTCTTTTCTTTTCTTTTTTTTCAATGCTGTTTCTTTTGCTTCAAGGATTAAATTTTTGTTTATTTCAGAGAAATCATAATAATTCTCTAAATCCCTGTTCCTTGTACATTAACATTCTTTGATTCAAATTTAAATATGCACTGTTCATGTCATGCATTCAGAATCACAGAAAGTACCGCCACATCTAAGTAAATAAGACTATTCTTCAATATAAACTCACTTTCTCATGCAATACATCACTTTTGTATTTTTGATTTGAGTTCAAACTCAGTGAGTAATACATGAGACATCTTTTCGGAATTAAAGCAATTAAGAGAAAACTAAACTAGACCTAGGATTCTAACTAATAAAGGATCATGCAACAAACAAAGTAAAATAGCAGAAAACCGGAACATAATATAGTAAAAGCGGGAAGGAATATAAAATGAAAGGAACTCAACCACCTTAGTTATCCTAGCGATCGTTTTATTCTTCAGGTTGTGCTCCTCCTGTGAAGATGATTCGCCTCCCTTTGGTGCCATAAGAATAAACAGAAAACTTCTAAGCGAAGCGTCAACACCAAACTTAAAGGTTTGCTTGTCCTCAAGCAAAGAAGAACTGAAAACAGAAAGAAACAACTATTATGATGAAAGAAGAATAAAAGGATAAAAGAACAAGAGAAAATTAGGATTGGGAGAGAGAGAAAGAAAATTAAAAATGGGTGGCGAACTAGTGTAGTTGTGCGGCGAAGGCGACGCGTACAAGTACAGCACGTGTACGCGTGGGTCACAAATTTTCCTTAATGACGCGTGAGCGTCAGGCACGCATCTGCGTGCCCATGATTTGTGCGATTCGTGCGAAGCCAGCCGCGCGCATGCACAACTCTCTGTTCGCGTGGCTTGGGAACCAATAATTTCATGCGACGCGTACGCGTCATGCACGCGCACGCGTGGATGGCCATTTGTGCAGATGACGCGCACGCGTCAGGAACGCATACGCGTGAACAAGTTTTGTGCTTCTAGCACACTTCTAGCCCTAAGCCAGCATAACTCTCTGCCCAAACACTTATTTACGTCGATTTTTAAGGTCACGCATACGCGTGGAGTGCCAAAATCACGAATGACGCGCACGCGTGGGGTACGCGTACGCGTGGGCGTGTTTGTGCGAAAGGCATCATTCTTGCGCCACTCTCGCGCACCTCTCTATGCATTTTTATTTTTCACGCACCCCCATCTTGACGCGTATGCGTCGGGTGCTTTTTTTTTCGGCTCCTATTCTTAGATAGCTGCATGATCTGAAAAACAGTAAAAACTTAGTAAAAATCAAATAAGGAAGAAAACTACTACTACAAAAAATAACTAAGGATACGAAATTATCGGGTTGCCTCCCGACAAGCGCTTCTTTACCGTCACTAGCTTGACGGTCAGCTCCTCTAAGGAGGAGGATCATAGGGGCTCAGCTCTTCACCCCTTACTTTGAACTTCTTTCCTGTGTCTCCATAAATTAGCTCAATATGCTCCAAAGAGAGGATTCTGTTTACTGTATAAATCCATACTGGGTTCCTAGTCAACACCACCTTCATTCCTGAGGAGAAACCTTCAGTGGGGATCTTTTTGTTTCTCCATCCTCTGGGTATTTTCTTCTTTCTGGGAACCTCCTCCTTGGTGGATGATGCTTTCCCGACACCAAACTTAGATTTGATGTCAGGAAGAATTTTATTGATTGTCACCAAAGGAGGTTTGAGCTGCAGATTCTGCTGTCCGTCATCAGGGGGTTGTTGAAGGTTTGGATCAATAAGCTCAATCTGCATGCACCTCTCTTCTTCACCTGTTGAATGTATATCTTTGAAGACATGAAAGACCAGTTGCTTATTATGCACTCTAAGCACTAATTCACCCACTTCTACATCAATCAGAGCTCTTCCAGTGGTTAGGAATGGTCTTCCTAGAATTATAGAGGCGTTCTCATCCTCCCCTGTGTCAAGAATCACAAAATCTACTGGGAGGAAGAACTTACCCACTTTGACTAAGATATTCTCCACTAATCCGTATGCAGGCTTCATAGATTTGTCTGCCATCTGTAATGCTATCTTTGTGGGTTGTGCCTCTTGGATTTGCAGCTTCTTCATCACAGACAGGGGCATTAAATTGATGCTTGCTCCCAGATCACATAACGCTTTCTCAAAGGTTGTGCTCCCAATGGTGCATGGAATTTGAAAGCCCCCTGGATATGGCATCTTCTTTGGTAAGTGATTCTGAATGATGGCACTGCATTCTTTAGTCAAGACCACTGTCTCATCTCCCTTTAAAGGCTTCTTCTTTGACAACAACTCCTTCATGAACTTGACATAAATAGGCATTTGCTCCAAAACCTCAGCAAAAGGAATATTGATTTGCAACTTTCTGAAGATTTCCAAGAACTTTGAAAACTGCTTGTCCTTGGTCTCCTTTTGAAGTCTCTGAGGATATGGTATTTTAGGCTTGTACTCAGGAGCCTTTGGCAGTGTAGGATAAGTGTCAAGGGAGTCTGGAAATGGGTTGTCCGCACGCTTTGGAGGGACGTGCTCTACTTCTTCCTTTTTCTCCTCTAGAGCTTCTTTTTCCACTAACTCTCCATTGACCTTGGTCTCAGAGCCAACTACTTTACCACTTCTCAATTGAATAACCTTGCAATCTTCTTTTTCAACTGGCTCCTCATTAACTTGTGCTTTAATACTTGCCACTTGTCCATTTATCAAGGTGATAGCCTTGCATTCCTCTCTTGGATTTGGAATTGTATTACCGGGAAGGCTATTAGTGGTCCTCTGATCAATTTCATTAACTCTTGTGACTATTTGACCCATCTGGATCTCTAAATTCTTGATTGATGCTCTAGTTTCCTGCATATAACTCCTCATCATCTCCCAATTAGAATCTTCTTGGGAATTAGAATTTGCCTGCGGAGGTGGTTGTTGTTGATGAGACTGAAATTGGCGGTTATTATGATTGTTCTGTTGGAAGCCGCCCTGAGAATTATTGTTGAAATTCTGAGTTCTCTGAGATTAGTCCTTCCACCCAAAATTTGGGTGATTTCTCCACCCCTGATTGTAGGTCTGAGAATAGGGATCATTATTGGGATTTCTAGGAGCACTCCCCATGTAATTGACCTGTTCAGAAGAGGATTGAGCATAATTATAATTATCATTTTGCACAAAATTACCTATCATGTCATAAGAGACCGCTTGAGGTAGATTTTGGGTGTTGATAGCTGAGACTTGTATGCCACCCATCTGTTGAGTAAGTAGACTTATTTGCTGAGACATAAGCTTGTTCTGAGCAAGAATAGCATTAAGAGCTTCTACTTCCATAACACCCTTCTTTTGAGGAGCCTCAGAGTTCACAGGATTCCTGTTAGATGAGTATAAATATTGGTTGCTAGCAACCAATTCAATAAGCTCAATAGTCTCCTCTGGTGTCTTCTTCTTGTGCAATGAACCACCTGCAGAATTATCTAAGAACATTTTGGACATTTCTCCCAAGCCTTCATAAAAGATATCTAGTTGGGTCTATTTGGAGAACATGTCCAGAGGGCTTGCCTAGTCAGTAGCTTGTACCTCTCCCAAGCTTCATAAAGAGTTTCACCATCCTTCTGCCTGAAGGTCTGAACCTCCACCCTAAGCTTAGTCAGCTTCTTTGGTGGGAAAAACTTAATAAGAAACTCAGTAACAACCTTGTCCCAAGTATCCAAACTCTCCTTGGGTCGAAAATCTAGCCATAGTTTTGCTCCATCCCTCAGAGCAAAAGGGAAGAGCATGAGTTTATACACCTCTGGGTTCACTCCATTTGTCTTCACAGTATCACAAATCTGCAGAAAATTAGAAATAAATTGATTTGGGTCTTCGTGGGAAGACCATGATACTGGCAGTTTTGTTGCACCAGGGTGACCAATTGTGGCTTCAACTCAAAGTTGTTCGCAGTTATAGGAGGCACCACAATGCTTTTTCTATAAAGATCTGCAGTAGGAGCAGAGTAGGATCCAAGCACTCTCCTTTGTTGATCATCCCCATTCGGATTTGCCACATTGGCATTAACAGCATTATTGTGATCCATAGTGGATTCTGTAGTCTGACAAAGTCTTGCTTGTTGTAAACGTCGCCTGAAAGTTCTTTCAGGTTTAGGATCAAAGTCTAAGAAATGTTCTTTGTCTCTGTTCCTGTGCATAAACAAATAGAAAACAAGAAAAGATGGGATTCTCTACGTCAGAGTGCAGAGAAGTCCCAGTGAGGTATCCTGTGTAAAATAATAAAATAAAAATACTAAATAAAATAAATAAACAAATTTTGAAAATTATAACCAAAACTAAACAGAGAATTTCGAAAATTAACAGGTAAAGTAAACAAGAAAATTAAAATAAAATTAACTAGGTGACACCAAACTTAAATTCAGAAATTAAGGAAAAATATTAGTGCTATTAAAATTTTTTTTTTTCGAAAATACTAAGCAAAAATAAAAAAAATAAAATTAAAACGCCTAATCTAAGCAATTGTTAATCACTATCAGTCCCCGGCAACGGCGCCAAAAACTTGGTGCGGATTTTCTAACCACAAACTAACCGGCAAGTGCACCGGGTCGTACCAAGTAATACCTCAGGTGAGTGTGGGTCAATCCCACGAGGATTGATGGATCAAGCAACAATAATTGAGTGATAGACTTAGTCAGGCAAACAGAAAGTAATGTTTGGGCAATATAAAAAACATTAAACAATATAAATAATATTGAAGATAGACAGATAAATAAGTTGGGAATAAAATATGGAGAAAGCAGTTAAGGTTTCAGAGTTATCTATTTTTTTGGATTAACCTTTCTTTCTAACTATTTTAATCATGCATGATTTAATTTATGGCAAACTATATGTGACTAGACCCTAATTTCTTAGACCTTTCTAGTCTCCTCTAAAATTCATCAACAGCCAATTTCTTGGTCAATTAATTCCAATTAGGGGATGATGATCAAATTCCAGTTTATATGCCACAAAAACTCTAATTACCCAAATATAAAAGGATTATATGTCACGTATCCCATTAAATCCAAATAATTAAAATTTAGGAGAATATGTTTTCAAGCTGTTGTTCAAGTAAAGAGCTTTTCCAAGTTATACAAGAACTCAAATAGAAAGAGGGTCATACTTTCATTCCACCCAAATTCATAAAATAAAGAACGAAAAAAATTCTTAAATATAAATCAAAACATGAATTAAAATAGAAAAGGCAATAAAATCAATCCATACAAATAGACAGAGCTCCTAACCTTAACAATGGAGGTTTAGTTGCTCATAGTTCAGAGTAGAAAACTAGGATTGTAAATTGGAATAGAATAATGTTGTAAAAAATGTTGTGTTCGAATAATGTTGTGTTGGAACCCCCCTGTTGGAATCCCCTTTTATAATTAATCCTAATTAATTTAAAATCTATCTTCTAAAACTAAAATAATATCTTTTCCTAAAAAATAATATTTGAATTTAAATTAGAATAATTAACAAGTCTTCAGTTGATGGGTGGGGACCACTCGTTTTGTCCATTCTGCAGCTTCTAATCTGTGTTTTTTGGGATGAAAACTGAGTTAAAACAGCCCAGAAATCGCCCCCAGCGTTTTTCTGCATTTTTTGCACGTGGCGCATGTCACGCGTATGCGTCGATGGTCTTCTTCACATGTCACGCGCACACGTCAGTCACGCGTTCGCGTCGCTGAGCAAATCTTCAAATCACGCGTACGCGTCATTCACGCGCATGCGTCGCCATGGAAAGCTCCAAAACAAATAGCAGATAAACAGAGTTAAGCAGTTGAGCAAACCAAAATAATGTACACTCAAGCAAAACAAACAAATGCATATAATGTATGCTTATCTTATGGATGATGAGTCTCATCTGTCAGTTATATAGCCAACCTGACATGTCCTGGTAGCTAACCATTAGACAGTCCCTCTATGCACACATCCCAAGCTCAAAAATAATATCCATGGAGTCAAAATCCAAGCCCAATAATATAATATTCCATGGAGTCAAACTCCAAACTCAATAATATAACATTCTATTTATATATACGCATGCTCGTGGGGAACCCGGGGAGTTAAAGTGTCCGGTCACATCTTGCAATAGAGGGTCAACAATTAGTCTCAAAAATACAAGCCATATAATGATCTTTTTCTTTTTAAAATGACACTTTAAATCAAAACTCTAATTTTTATAAAACTTTTGGCAGTATCTCCTCTAAAACTCAAACTTCTGCCACCCTTCAAGGGTCCTAACCACCAAACCAAACACCTTTCGGTCATTCAAATAATTTCTAGTATCAAATTATTTCAAAATCAAACCAATTTCAATATTAAATCTTTTCCAAAAACCAACCAACTCCAACAGCAAACTATTTACAAAATCGAATCACACATCACATACCATATACACAATCCATCAATAATTCATTCAGTTCATTCCTATCTTAAGGTCTTCTAGCTTAAGTTTTCACGTGACATTAAACATTAACTACAAGAAATTTAAACCATAGCTTGGCTGATTTCTTCCTAAAAAACCTCTCCTTTCACAAGTTTCAAGCTTCCAAATGTCAATTCCTCAAGCTTAATCATCTGGATTTCGTTCTAAACCACCCAATTGAACTCCAGATCAACAAGAACACAATCTAATTCACATAATATCACTATAATCATCATAGAATTCACTAATTCAATGATTCGCATGGGTTCAATAGTTTTTTACCTTATCCACGGATCAATTGGACAAAACCCAGTGATTTTTTGTTGCTAGAGTTCACCTAAACCATCAAAATTATTCAATTTCTCAATACCCAGACTAAAAAATCACGAAATTGAGGAGGAAAAGAATTGGGTGAGAAATGCAAATTTTTTACCACTTTGTTCAAATAGAATTAAAGAAAGTTTTGAGACAAACGCGTGGCTACAAACGGCTCGTCAATTGAAGCTCCGGATTGAAAATTATGATGGATTAAAAATTGGAAGTGGATTACGCTAAGGGTTTTCTTAGCTTGCTTCATCCCCTGCGTGAAGTGGAGTATGGAAAGGGAAAGGAATGGCCGAAGTCAATTAAATGAGGGTGAATGGGTTGGGCCTTGGGTCCGGTTTGGGTCTGGTTCAACCGATTCGGTCTGTTGGTTTATTTTTGGGCCAAAATTTTTAAAATTAGTGTCAAAATTCGTATTTTTAATATTTCTACTATCTAGATTATAAAAATTTAATTTCCTAATTTCTTTTAATAATAATTAACTTATTGACTAATTATTTATTCATTTCGCGGGATTTACATCCTACCCACCTAATTAAGAATTTCTTCGTCAAAATTCAGATTCAGTTACCTGAAAATAGGTGCGGGTAGTCTTTTCTCATTTTCGACTCAAGTTCCCAGGTGTGCTCTTCGATTCCAGCTCGACTCGAAGCAACTTTTACTAATGAGACTTCCTTTCTGCATAATCGCTTAATATTAGTATCGTCATTCGCACCGGAGTAATTTAAAGCGTTAGATTCTCTTTCAGTTGAACTGATTCAGGTTCTGAAATGTGGCTAGCATCAGAAGTGTACTTCCAAAGTTGCGAAACGTAAAATACGTCGTGCAGGTTTGAAAGATGCGGTGGTAAAGCTATTCGATACGCCACCAGTTTAATTCTCTTCAGGATTTGAAACGGACCGATATAACGAGGATTCAATTTCTTTGCTTTGATCGCTCTACCCATTCCTGTTGTTGGAGTGACTCTTAGGAATACATGATCTCCTTCATCACATTCTAACAGTTTCCGTCTCTAATTGGCATAGCTCTTTTAGCGACTCTGAGTAGTAAGCATTTTGTTGCGGAATTTCTTAATCTGTTTTGTGGTTTCAGCTACTAACTCAGGCCCCAATAAATTTGACTCTATAGTTTCATACCAATATAGTGAAGATTGGCAGTTTCTTCCATACAAAGTATCATACAGAGCCATTTCGATGCTCGCATGGTAACTGTTGTTGTACGCAAACTCCACTAGCAGCATATAACGATCCCAGCTCGTCAGTTGGTCCAGAACACAAGCTCTCAACATATCTTCCAGGGTTTGTATCATCCTCTCTGATTGACCATCGGTTTAAGGATGGTACATAGTGCTTAAGCTCAATTGAGTTTCAAACGCTTTCTAAAACGCCTCCTAGAATCTTGAAATAAAATGAGGATTTCTATCAGAAATTATGGTTATAGACACACCATGCAGTCTTACAATCTCCTTGATATACAAACGAGCTAACTCCTTTAAGGTATAACTCATTCGGATAGGCAAAAAGTGTGCAGACTTTGTTAACCGATCCACAATCACCTATACTGCGTCAAATCCTGGCTGAGTCCTTACCAATCCAGACACAAAGTCCATTGTGATACTTTTCCATTTCCATTCCGGAATTTCTAAAGGTTGTAACGTTCTGGACAGTCTCTGGTGTTCAATATTTACTTTCTGATAAGTTAAACATTTTGAAATATGCAACGCCACATCATTCTTCATTCTCGGCCACCAGAACATTGCTTTTAGGTCATGATACATTTTAGTAGTCCCTGGATGGATCAAAAACTTACTCCGGTGAGCTTCTATTAACACATCCTGCCTCAAATCTCCTACATTCGGTACACAGATCCTTCCTTTATACCTCCAAAATCCTTCTCTTTCTTTACTAACTTCTCCTTGTTTCCTCTGTTCAATGACTTGCAACATTTTCTGCAGCTCTTGGTCATTCTGATGAGCCTTTTGAATCTCAACCTTGAAGTCACTAGAGATATGTAATTGATTCAAGCATATATTCCCAGCTACCTCTCTAATGCCCAAGTTCAGATTCTCAAATTCTTTCAATAATGTTTCTTCTTTTAGCATTATCCAAGAAACATATAATGATTTCTAGTTTAAAGCATCTGGCACGACATTAGCTTTTCCTAGATGGTAACTCAGTTCGAAATCATAGTCCTTCAGTAACTCCATCCACCTTCTTTGGTGTATATTAAGCTCCTTCTGATCAAAGGAATATTTTAAACTCTTATAATCAGAGAAAATTTGAAACTTAACTCCATAAAAGTAATGCCTCCACAGAAGGCAAACACCGCAGCGAGTTCCAGGTCATGAGTCGGATATTTTACTTCGTGCGGTCTCAACTGTCGTGAAGCATATGCCACAACATTATGGTGTTGCATTAGCACACACCCTAGACCCTTCAACGAAGCATCGCAATACACCTCAAAAGACTCATTAGGCTCGAGTAACACAAGAACAGACGCTGTAGTTAGTTTCTGCTTTAAAACTTGAAAGCTCTCCTCACATTCTGATGTCCAGACAAATGTCGCATCTTTTCGGGTTAACTTTGTCAAAGGCAACGCAATTTGTGAAAAGTCCTTGATAAACCTCCGATAATATCTGCTAAACCTAAGAAGCTTCCAGAATTCACATTTAGAAAGTTTAGCGTACAACTTTCTCTCTTTCAGAATCTACAGCACGATCCGCAAGTGTTCCGTGTGTTCCTCCTTAGTCTTAGAGTAGATTAGAATGCCATCAATGAAGACGATGACGAATTTATCCAGGAATAGACGGAATATTTAGTTCATATAGTCCATGAACACTGCAGGGCATTGGTTAACCCAAATGACATCACAGTGTATTCGTAGTGACCATACCGAGTTCTAAAAGCAGTTTTCGAGATATCTTCATCTCTCACCCTTATTTGGTGATAACCAGACCTTAAGTCAATCTTGGAAAAGACATCAGCTCCTTGCAACTGGTCCATCAGGTCATCCATTCTCGGCAACGAGGATTTATTCTTTACTGTCACTTTGTTTAGTTGTCTGTAGTCTACGCACAGCTGTATACTTCCATCCTTCTTTTTCACCAACAACACTGGCGCTCCTTATGGAAAAATGCTCAGACGAATGAAGTTCTTACTCATTAACTCCTCTAGCTAAACCTTAAGTTCAGCCAGCTCCAATGGTGACATTCGGTAAGGCGCAATTGAAATTGGTCCTGCTCTAGGAACCAGCTCAAATGCAAACTCGATCTCTCAGGAAGGAGGAAACTCAGGTATGTCTTCAGGGAATACTTCTGAAAATTCATTCACAACTGGAATCTAATTCAAACTTTTTTCATCATCCGACACACTGGCAGCCAATAGTATGAATCCCGAACACTCACTTCCACTATAATTTACCAATTACCATGACAGGATTTAAGTAATATCCATTCGCCACACCGGTCCTTCAGACATAAATTGTACTGACCATTCAAAACAATCTAGCAGCAGGTGATGCTTTGACAGCCAATCCAGACCTAGGATTAGATCGAGTCCAATCATCGGCAAGCAAATTAATTCATGGACAAAAGTTCGATGCCTAATTCGAAACAGAACTTGTTGACAACCAAATCTAGTTACAACAGTCTCACAAGCAAAAATATGGACTTGCAAATCATAAGCTGGCATGGTTATCTTCAATCCTAACTTACTAGCTTTCTCAGATGATATAAATGAATGTGATACCTCAGTATTAAACAAAGCAATTAAGATTTTACCACTGATTTCACAATTACCTCTAATCAGAGTGTCTACCTCTCAGCACCAACCGCCGACATGGTAAACACACGTCCCTGCTGCTGAACTCCCTCAACTTCCTGTCTCTTCCTCTTTGGACAATTCCAAGACAGATTCCCAGCTCCACCATAGTAGTAGCATACACCCAGTCAAGCTCCGCACGGAGTGTTCGGATGATACACCCCACATCTCCTACATGTCAAGTTGTTGGGAGGATTTTGAATTTGCTTTCATTTGTCTCGTCCTTGGTTGTTGTTATTATTAAATCTCCAGAAGGTGTTATGGCCCTGATGTGGTTGTGTAACATATCCTCCTCGCTTGAAATTCTATCCTTTAGGAACAAAGTTCTTCCCTTGATCTCTCCTAACGAAAGCTCAGTGATCACCCTTGTCCAATGCTACCTTTCTTGCACAATCCTCAGCAACTCTGCTCTTGTTTACCAATTCAAAGAAAACTCTTATCTCCATCAGGCGCACTGTACTCAAGATGTCACTCCACAGACCACCATATTTTATTCATTTCCACTCTTCAAAATTTCTTAGAGCACCCTGACAAATCCTAGAGAATCGGCATAGTTCCTCAAACCGACTGGTATACTCTGCCACTGATATAGGACCCTACTTCAGCTTTAGCAACTCAAGCTCCTTCGCCATCCTTACTGAGTTTGAAAAATATTTCTTATAAAACTCAGATTGAAAATTATTCCAAGGTATCACAGTGTTTTCTTGTTGCAGAAAGCGTTGGGTTCCTTGCCACCAATATTGAGCTTCACCCACCAGCTGGTAAGTAGCAAACTCAGCACATTAGTCCTCAGGCACTTATTGCGCTTGCAAAGCTCGTTCCATTGCTTGAAACCAATTATCAGCATCTGTGGAATTTGTGGTTCCTCTGAAGGTTGGTGGGTTTATCTTCAGAAAAGTTTCCAACGTCATCGGCCCATTATCTCCGTTATCCTCGTTTTCATTATTAACTTGCTGACTAAAGACCTCATCCATTGCCTGCATAGCAGCTGCCATATTCTCCAGGGCATTCATAAAATTCATGGGATTATTTGCAGTTGCTTCAGGTTCTGCATTACTATTCCGACCTATGCCTCAACTGCGTCTGCGTTCATGAGTCATCATTTGGTTCATATTCACACCAAACAAGTGATATCAAGGTGATCAATCTCGATATTTCAAGTCTAATGCTTCAAAGTCCCTAATGCATGCTCATAAACAAATATGCCACATATATCAATTAGATATCCTAATAATTAGCATATACCAACACCCACAGTATGCCAAGAAGCATATCCAGTCCGTCCCTCTGGCTCTACAGGAATGAACTGCTCTGATACCATAATGTAACACCCTACCACATAGAGCTTTACGCTTAAATCGTAAAGCAAAGGTGGCGATGTGTTACAACCTCTAAGAGGAAAGACATATATAAGTATAGTTGAAAGAATTTTGTAACTAGGAGCCTTGAAGAAGAAGCTAAGCAAAAGCGAAAACAGAAAATCGTGTCATTCCCGCATGGTTAATCGTAAAATGGATAGGTAAGATCAAAAGAAGGATAAAAACATAATATACAGATCGGAGATCCAAAATACAAATATCAAGCTCCAGACTCGACCTGTAAAGCTAAGGCCGACCAGAGTATGTAATTATATATATTTATACAATCCAAAATATAACTCAAACTACAGAATAAACACCTGTTTCTCCAAGTCAACCACTAGGAGGAAAAAAATACAAAATATACATGCAAAGATTGTATATACATAGATACATAGCCTAAAACAAAATATAATAGCCATAAGACAGTTCTTCACTTGTAAGGAGGGTCTCCAGACGCTCAACGAGGTGCTTCTCGACCTGCATCTAAAAAACAACAGAAATATAAATGAAATGAGAATCGAGAGTTCTCAGTATGGTAAAGGTTCCCGCATAGTTAATATAAAAGGTCCCGGAAAAACTAGAGGCATTCCTAGAACTCCGACACTCAGATTTTAGCTTAAATATCCAACTAAATTAGTAATTAATTAAGTTATATAAGGTATTCAAGTTCTAAATCTAACTTTAACCTAATACTTCACTTTCTGTCTCCTCCAATCCTCTGAATCACCGGTGGAAACCCCCTCACACCTCTACCAAGAGGGTCTCTTAGAAAATATAGACATACAATTCAAACAAAGAAAACACAGATAGGGGTGCAATTACAACAAGTAGAACAAATAGCAGATAAGCAGAGTTAAGTAGTTAAGAAAACTAAAACAATGCTCACTCAAGCAAAACAAACAAATGCATATGATGTATGTTTGTCTTATGGCTGATGAGTCTCATATATCGGTTATATAGCCAACCCGACATATCCTGAAAGCTAACCATTGGACAGTCCCTCTGTGCGCGCATCCTCAAGCTCAAAAATAATATCCATGGATTCAAACTCCAAACTCAAATATAATATTCTATGGAGTCAAAATCCAAGCCCAATAATATAATATTCCATTTATATATACGCATGCCCCTGGATGAACCAGGGGAGTTAAAGTATACGGTCACATCTTGCGACATAAGGTCAACAATTAGTCTTAAATATACAACTCATATAATAATCTTTTTCTTTTTAAAATAACACTTCAAATCAAAACTCCAATTTTTATAAAAATTTTGGCAATATCTCCTCTAAAACTCGAACTTCTGCCACTTTTCAAGGGTCCTAAGCACCAAACCAACACACCTCTCGGTCATTCAAATAATTTCCAGTATCAAATTATTTCAAAATCAAACCAATTCTAATATTAAATCTTTTCCAAAACCCAACCAACTCCAACAGCAAACAGTTTACAAAGTTGAATCACACATCACATACCATATACACAATCCAGCAATAATTTATTCAGTTCATTCCTATCTTAAGGTCTTCTAGCCTAAGTTTTCACGTAACATTAAACATTAACAACGAGAAACCAAAATCATACTTTGGCTAATTTTTCCCTAAAAAACCTTTCCTTTCACAAGTTCCATGCTTTCAAATGTTAATTCCTCAAGCTTAATCACCCGGGTTCGTTCCAAACCACCCAATTGAACTCCAGATCAACAAAAACACAATGTAATTCACACAATATTACTATAATCATCATAGGGTCCACTAATTCAATGATTCACAAGGGTTCAATAGTTTCCTACCTTATGCACATATCAATTGGATAAAACCCAGTAATTTTTCGCTGCTAGAGTTCACCTAAACCATCAAAATCATTCAATTCCTAGATACCCAGACTCAAAAATCACGATATTAAGGAGGGAAAAAATTGGGTGAAAAATACAAATCTCTTACCACTTTGTTCAGATAGAATTGAAGAGAATTTCGAGACGAACGCGTGGCTGCAAACAACTTGTCAATCGGAGCTTTGGATTAAAAGTTATGATGGATTAAAAATTGGAAGTGGGTTACGCTAAGGGTTTTCTTAGCTTGCTTCATCCCCTGCGTGAAGTGGAGTATGGAAAGGGAAAAGAATGGCCGAAATCAATTAAATGAGGGTGAATGGGTTGGGCCTTGGGTTCGATTTGGGTCTGGTTCAATCGATTCGGTTTGTTAGTCTATTTTTGGGATAAAATCTTTAAAATTAATGTCAAAATTCGTATTTTTAATGTTTCAATTCCTCTAAATTATAAAAATTTAATTTCCTAATTTTTTTGAATAATAATTAACTTATTGACTAATTATTTATTTATTTGGTAGGGTTTATATATTCAAAATCATATCTCCTACATATTCCGACATAGGGGATATCAAGTTATCTAGATGCCAAGAATTATCATCGGAAACATACGCAATATTAAAATACATCTCCGAAATGTGAATATAAGGAAGGGTATCACCAATCTTACCAATTGAGCTCCATTGCTGATACCACAAGGATTGTCGAAGATCTCCATAGCACCGCATGAACCCCTCTTTAATTTCTAAGTAAGCATTTATCATGCTACACCACACATTAGATGCATTGTTAGTGTCTTCAAGGGTTAGATCCGCCGAATTCTTCATGTATTTTCCTGATAAAAGCTGAACCCATAACTTATCTTTATAATGAAAAAACTACTAAATAAGTTTTCCAAGCAAAGCATAGTTCACACAATGTGAGTCTTGAATGCCAAGCCTGCCCACCTTTTTGGGAGTCTCAATCTTGCTCCAGTTAAGCAGGGAAAGACCCCTCCTTTCTACACTACCTTTCCAAAAAAATTACCTCATTATAGAATTTATTTTCTCATTAACATAAACCGATAAAAGTGAGACCTGTATCTGATATATAAGGATTAAGGGAAGGGTTGATTTCACTAAGAATAACCTTCCAGGTTTGTTTAGGAGCCACCCTTTTCAAGAAGACAAACGACTCCTGACTTTTTCAATCACCTCCTGGGTCATCTTTCTGTTTGCTCTATCATGGCCAGTATTTACACCCAGATATTTTTCTATGCCCTGAGTAAGCCGGATATTAGAAACCCTCAAAAGCATCTTCTTTGTTATCTGAGATGTATTTTTCAAGCATTGAGTCTTGGACTTAGAAATATTCACTTTTAGATTAGAGGCCTTCTAACGATATCAAGAGCCTGCATCACAATCTCAACTTGAGTTTTAGTTATCTTACAAAATATAAGAAGATCATCAGCATACATCAAATGAGATATATACTTTAAACCCTTTTTTAGAAATAACTACAAAGTACAATCTTTTCATACAGAGCACAAACAAGTAAGGAAATATTGAGTCTTCGTATCTAAGACCTATATGTAGGGATATTCATAAAAAAACCAAAATGTGGTTAACCGGTTAAAAAATCATAACCACATTGTGGTTAACCAGTTTAATAAAACAATTTTAAAAATCATATCCATATTTTTTAAAATTGGTTAACCAAAATCAAATTAAAAAAACCGGTTTTTAACCGGTTAACCAAAACCAAAACCAAATTAAAATCAAAACCTAATTTCAAAACCAAATTACATACTATTTCTCTCTCTCTCTCCCCCTTCCTCTCTCTTTCTCTCTCCCTCCCTTCTTTCTCTTCTCTCTGTCTCTCTCCTCTTTCTCTCCTTTCTCTCTCTCTCCTCCTATCTCTCTTTTTGCCTTCTCTCCCTCCTCTCTCCCTCTCTCTCTCTCTCTCATTTTCCTCTTTCTCTTCCTCCTCTTTGTCCTCTCCTTTTCTCTCTCCCCCTCTTCTCTCTCTCTCTCTCTCTCTCTCTTCTTTTCCCCCTATTTCTCTCCCCTCTCCCTCTCTCTCCCCCTTCTTTCCCCCCTCTTTCTCTCTCTAATTTTTCTCTTTATCTCCTCTCCCTTTTCCCTTCTCTCTCTCTCTCTCTCTCTCTCTCTCCCTTCTCTTTCTTCTCTCTCTCTTCTTTCCCTCCCCTCTCTTTCTCTATCTCTTTTTTTTCTTTTCTCTCTCTCACCCCTCTCTCTTTCCTTTTCTTCTTTCTCTCTCTCCCATTTCTCTCTCTCATCTTCCTCTCTTCCTTTTCTCTCCTTCTCCTCTTTCTTTTCTTACTCTCTATTTTCTCTTTCTCTCTCAACCTTCTCTCAATCTCTATCCCTCTTCTATCTCTTTTCTCTAAAGCGAGAGAGAAGAGAGAGAGGAGGAGAAGATAGAGGAGGAGAAAGAAAAAAGGAGAGAGATAAAAAGAGAAAAGAAGGATAGGAGAGAGAGAAGAAGAGAGAGAAAGAGGACAAAGAGGAAAAAAGAGAGAGGGGAGAGAGAGAGAAACAGAAAAAGAGAAGGAGAGAGAGAAAAGAGAGGAGGGGAGAGAGAAGGAGAGAGGGAGAGGAAGGGAGAGAGAAAGATGGAAGGGGAGAGAGAGAGAGCATGGGGAGAGAGAGGGAGAGAAGGATAGAGAGAAAGAAAGAGGAGGGGAGAAAGAGGAGAAGGGGGAGAGAGAGATAGATAGAGAGGAGGGGGAGAGAGAGAAAAAAAAGAGAGGAGGAGAGAGAAAAGGAAGAGAAGAGGAGAGAGAAGGGAGGGGGAGAGAGGGGAGAGAGAGAGGAAGAGAAAGAGAGGGGAGTGGATGGAAGAAGAGAAGGGGAGAAAGAGAGAGAGAGAGAGAGAGAGAAAGAAAGAAGGAAGAGAGAAGAGGAGGGGAGAGAAAATGAGAGAGATGGGAAGAAGGAGATAAGAAAAAGTTACTCGTATCATTTAGAAAGAAAATTATTTATATTAGAAAAAATATTTATAGAAAATGCTGAAAAGAGATAAGAAAGAAAAAGGAACGAAAGCAATGGAAGGGATTTCATTAGTTACAAATGTTACTCGTATTATTTAGAAAGAAAAAAATTAGATTAAAAAAAGGTTTAAAAATTTGGGATTTTGTATGTAAAAATATTAATTTTTGTGTAAAAATCTATTTTTACATGTAAAAACCATTTTTTTGTATAAAAACCAATTTTTTAGTATAAAAACCGGTTTTTTATGTAAAAACCGGTTTTTAGTGTAAAAACCGATTTTTTAATGTAAAAATCAATTTTTTATATAAAAACCGGTTATTTTTTAAAAACCGATTTTAATTTAATAACCGGTTAAAAATCGATTTTGAATTTCACTAACCGATTAATAATCGGTTTCATCATATAAAACCAATTTGGTTAATTAATCAATACTATATTTTTTGTTAACCAAAAAATTTGTTTGATTTTTGGATTAACCAAACCATGAACACCCCTACCTATATGAGAATTGAAATTCTACACCTTATCACCATTCTACATAAAAGATAGAGAAGGAGAGCTCACAAATCTCATATGTATAATCATCAAAATAGATATTTTTAGATATTTGAAAAAAAGAAATTTATATTTTTGAACGTTTAAAATAGAAAATTTTAAATGATAGCATTGCTTTTCTTTTTCTACTATGTGTTACAACTTACAAGAAAGAGAGGGCCTG
>NC_029786.2:92758802-92773505 GCF_000816755.2 Arachis ipaensis
AATATGGTCCTTACCCCCTTTCCCTGCTAAAGTATGGGAGGATGAGTGAGAGGGCATTATTGTGTGGATGAGAAAAAGTGTGGGTGAGAAAAATTAAGAGTTGTTGGTAAAATGGCACTAAAAAACTTAATCTATTTTAGAACCTACAATTATTTACTACAATTTTATTGATTCCCTAGTCAAACTATTTCCTAAAATATATTATTAATCTCTAAATATAAGATTAATTTTCCCATATAAAGATTCTAACAGAGGCACCTAATTACACAAGTTATTAAGCGGCAAAATAAGGTTTCTTTTCTTTACTTCCTACCATTAACATTTATGAAGTGATCTCAAGTCTCAACTTTATATGTATCGCATTTTTTATGCTTGCTAATCTCATTTCCAAGATTTAATGCTTTTACTACTAACAACTAGAGAAGCATTCAGCTTAGCCCTTCAATTCTCACTTTACCGGTTCTACAAGCATTAATCAGTTAAATATATAGCATAGAATTCAGCTTCTGATCCAAAATAAACTAGAAACAATACATATTTGATCCAATTTCCAAGCCAAGAATTATAACATTACACGACAGATAGAGACAAGCTGTTGATAATATTGGTCCAAGTTTGTCATAATCACACGAAAAAAATAGATTGAAAGAAGAACAAGTACAATGGAACAATTAACTCAAGGAATCTCTTCTTCAATATCATTGACTTCTCCTTCCCCAGTTCTATCTTCAGGTATTTGAAGTCTTTCATCATTGTTTCCTTTCCAAAAAGCCATCAAATAGTTTAGTCCAAAATCCTTTAATAAATAAAATATACACATAAAAAAAAGAAATGTACGATGTACTCTAGTTCTTTAAAACTGGACAAATACTAAATAAAACATGAATGTTATTCAGATAGCTCAGTAATAGTGCATTAACATGAGATTTTAATGAACTGGTATATTAAAAGCTTGATTATTTTTCACCAGATTATTTTATTTCTTTGTTTGTTATTCTACATTTTTACTCAAAATTTCCAAGAAAGCCACTCTAATTGGTCTAACGATACCGGATTTAGATAGAATACATAAGGTCTTAGATTCAATACTCATAGCTGCTACCAAGGCATATATATTAAATATGAAACAATAGAAATAGTTTGAATCATCCATGGAAAATTGAAAGTTTTCGAATTTTATACCTTGTTCTTGTTGATTAATGTGATGATGAGTGGACTGGTCCTTTGAGGAGGAAGAATGGACATGGAATTGTTCAATGAGACCAAGATAAGCCATGAGAAGCCAAATTTGAGAGAGAAACTCTCCCCCTTTTCTCAGTTGCTGGGCATGCTGTTCCGGCCTACATTGTGTGGCAGCATAACCAAGTATCTCAATCCACATAGCCTCCAAGAACTCCCATCTCCTTACAGTTTCCATTTCATTTATGAGAGAGCGCGCAAGGCTGCATCCATCGAATAGAGCAGAGCCGGGTCGGACTCTTTTCCTTTCTTTATCAAACTGCATCAACTTCTCACATGCTTCACGCACATTATCAGATTCTACCTTCAATTCTCGAAAAAGTTTTGATGTTTCAGTGAATGTGGCAGGAGCAGTGATCACCCCTCTCCCTATAGGCAACATGTGACGTTGCATGATTAGAAGATACAACATATAATCAGAAATCTTCCTACTGTTGTCCACCTTATCTTTAACGGTTTGTCCAAGTCCTTCAACATCATCAATTCCATGATAGCATAGATTTGTGGCGATGTGCCATGTGAGAATGCTTTGGTGAAATTCTACATGTTTGGTCCATTCTATGGACTTGAGACCAGACTCCATAATGGCAAAATTCATCCCATTCTTACCTGTGCATTGTTGTAAGGTTGAACTTGATTTGGCTAACAAGTAGTCAAATATATTTTTTGTCAATATTTCATTTACTTTGAAAGTTCTATCTACTTTGTCAAAAAGACGTGACTTTATGTCCTCTAAACTCCAATAATATAGGTTATATCGCAGACAAAAATTTATTAAGTTGCAGTTCCTCAGTCCCCTCCACTTTTCAAAAAAAGGAATATCCACAGGGTGCATCCTCACCTTCCATGTTGATAATAGTAGTTTTCCTATAGTGACAAGTTCTTGAAGTACAACTCCAACCACCAGTAGCCACGTAATAACTTGATCTACCTTTGATATCCTGTGCATTGTTGTGTCCTGAACTATGCAGAAGCAAATGAACACTGTGATAGTGATGGAAGCAGTAATAGCACACAATGTTTTACCCCTACGAGTAAATATTACGTAGGCCTTGGTGTAGAAAACATCGTAGGCATACCAAAGTTGGATCTCCACAAATTCAAAAGCCTTTTTATGGTCCAAATTTCGAAAACGAGACTGCTCTCGCTCAAGATCTTCGAAACTTAGGACTAAATCCTTAAAGAGACTAAAGAAGAAGAGCTTGAAATGTTCAAATAATTTTCGAGGATCTTTTGGAAAGTCCATTGTTGATTCATTATTATTTCTATTTGAAATGGATTCATCAGATTTCTCTGTGAACTTTTTATCAATATGGATGTTTGCATTATATTGAGCCCAGGTTTTCTCCCCACATTTGATAAAACCAACAACAAGCATGCCACTGCTAAAGTATGAAAGCCAAGAGTTGGTTTTCCAAGCCAATAGAATAATGTAAAGTACTCTAATTGATTGTAATATCCATAGAAGAAAGGTTCTGTGTGAACCAACTCTATGCCTTCAGATCTCACCCTCTTCTACTCACACCTTACACTCCTCTATATAGAATTAATTAGGCAGTTATCTTTTTTTGTTAAGTAACTGCTTGTTGTTGTATTTATGCCAAGTAGGATAGTTAGTTAGTGATATTGACTCTATATATATAGCTGAACCTGTAACATTTGGAATTGAGATTCACTAATCAAGTTTTCACTCTCTGCAATTCACATCAAGAATTCAGAGTTCAGAAGCTCTCTTCCTTCGTTCTTGAATGTTCAGTGTTCATCCCTTATTGCTCATAGCTCGAACCGCTTTTCACATGGTGCGGTGAGCGTGGAGTAAGGTTGAAGAACTTGAACTGTTGGTGAAGAGTTAGTGAATCCATACCTCATCGATCTCTAATCGATCTCTTTCTCCTTTTCAATTACGGTGATTCTTTCTCTTCTTGATTCGATTTGATCATCTATTCGATTTCTGGCACTCAAAATCTTGATCAAGAACTCCTCTCTCCTTTCAATTCTCGATCAATGACTAATCGTCCACCAAATCCGGTTCCCGATACGACAATTTCCGGAATCGATCTTCAAACCCTAGCGAGTCTGGTTAGTCAACAAATCAATCAGACTCAATCACCAAGAACTCATGCCTCTTCAATCGTAGATCCGACAAGTCCCTATTATCTGCATCCAGGTGAGAGTCCTGGTTCACCGCTAATCTCCATGGTTTTAGGCTCAAACAACTATCACAGTTGGGAGAGGGCCATGCTGCGTGCACTAAGCTCAAAGAACAAGATCAAGTTTGTGAATGGAAGCATCAGTAAACCAGAACCAACAGATCCTTTGTTTGAAGTGTGGGAACGATGCAACGACTACGTCATCTCCTGGATCACCCTCTCACTTAGTCCCGACATAGCACAAAGCGTGATGTGGCACAATGTCGCTTCAGATCTGTGGAAAGATTTGAAACACAGATATTTTCAAGGAGATGTATTCAAGGTAGCAGGATTGGAAGAAGAAATGTTCACTCTGAGGCAAGGTGATTTGAACATGACCGACTACTTCACCAGGCTGAAAAGTATTTGGGAAGAGCTGGAGAACTTTAGGCCCCTACCTAACTGCATACATTGCAAGAATGGGAATTGTACATGTGGAACTGTTATGAGAGGATACAGAGATGAGACCTATATCATTCGCTTTCTCAGAGGCTTGAACGAACAATATGCGATAGTGAGGTCACAAATAATGCTGATGCAACCTTTACCAAGCATTGAACAAGCTTTTTCACTGCTTTTGCAACAAGAAAGACAGTTCCAATGTGGTGAACCCCTCACTGAAAACAAAATCTTGATGAACAGTGCTGCTCCATATCAACCCTCAACACAAGGAGGAAGGGGCCGAGGCAGGGGAGGAAGAACTGCTGGCAGAGGAAGAGGACGAACAAAAGTCTGTACCTATTGTGGGAAAACTGGCCATCTAATCGACACATGCTACAAGAAGCATGGTTTACCTCCTCACCTCAAACAAGAAAGCAGTGCAATCAACAATGCTATCACTGATGACGAGAATTTTGCAAGAATCGGTGATGACCAGCTAGTAGAGGACAGTAGTGCAGAACTGGAATTCACAAGGGAACAGAAGCATGCCTTGCTAGCTCTCTTGAAACAGCCGTCTTTGGATACACACAAGCCTCAACATGCCATCAACCAAATTGTCACATTACCCTCTCATCAAGGTATTACTCATACCATGTCTATTTCAACCTTTAAACCTAGCTCCTGGGTGATTGACTCAGGAGCGAGCGATCATGTAGCATACTGTTTAGAGTCCTTTCACTCATTACATAAAATAGAACCCATACTTGTTAGGATGCCAGATGGAACCAGTACCATTACTTCAACAGCTGGGACTATAATTTTCTCCAAAACCTTTTTTCTCACAAAGGTCTTGTACATTCCAAGTTTCAAGTTTAATCTCATATCTGTTTCCAAAACGACTAACTTGCTCAAATGTGAATTTGTCTTTGATGAAAAATGTTGCAAGATCCAGGACTGCCTTTCCTCGAAGATGATTGGTGTAGCTGAGCAAAGGAAGGGGCTTTATGCATTTGAAGACCTAAAATCTGTAAGGAACTTTCAACTAAGACCAGCAATTGCAGCAGCATTCTTCACACCACAAACACAACATCTTAGCAATAGTAATAAGTTGCATGACAATAAGAATAGAAGTACCTCAAACTTATGGCATCTTAGACTAGGTCACTTACCAAATGACAGAATTCTTGTATTGCAACAAAATTACAATTTCATCAATAAATCTGATTTTTGTACCAGTCCTTGTGAATCTTGTCATTATGCTAAGCAAAAGCGTTTTCCATTTCCAATAAGCATGTCTATGTCAAAAGAAATATTTGATTTAGTGCACATAGACATATGGGGACCAATTAATGTTAATTCCACTGCTGGACACAAATACTTTCTCACAATAGTGGAAGATAAAAGTAGATTTTGTTGGCTATTTTTCATGAAACATAAATCTGAAGCTGCCACACTGCTTAAAAATTTTATTCAGTTAGTTCAAACTCAGTTTAACAAAGCTGTTAAACAAGTTAGATCAGACAATGGAGCTGAGTTCAAACTAACTGAATTCTATGCAGAAAAGGGTATTATACACCAAAACACATGTGTTGAAACCCCTCAACAAAATGGCATAGTTGAGAGGAAACACCAACACATTTTGGCAGTAACCCGAGCAATTATGTTTCATGCAAACTTACCAAAGAAACTATGGCATTATGCTGCCGCTCATGCCATATATATCATCAATAGAATTCCCAGCAATATTTTGAAAAATAAATCCCCTTATGAAATTCTTCACAAAAAACTACCGGACATACACAATTTCAAGGTCTTTGGATGTTTAGCATTTGCTGCAACCATTCATGCTAATAGAAAAAAGCTCGACCCAAGAGCTAGAAAATGCATTTTCTTAGGCTACAAACAAGGAGTAAAAGGGTACATTTTATATGATCTATATTCCAAAGAAATTTTTCTCTCAAGAGATGTAGTTTTCTATGAGAACACTTTACCTTTGTGCAATACACAGAATTCAGAACTTTCCCAAAAGTGTCATGCATCATCAACTCAATTATCTGACCCTCTTCTTTCTGACACCACTCCTTTCAATACACCATCAACACACTCTGCATCTCATTATCACAGCTTCACAAATCCAGACATAGCACCACAAGGCCAAGTGGCCAATTCACCACAAATCAGTGCACCAAACACACCATACAACCAACAAGATACTGCTGCACCTCACATTCCTCATAATGCTGGCCCGATTGTTGAAAGACCTCACAGAGAAAGAAAACGCCCTTCCTACCTAAAGGATTATCATTGTTTTCTAACTACTAGCTCAACTACACCACCAACTTCAAGTAGGTACCCTCTTTCTCATGTTCTGTCCTATCATGGTCTATCCGAAAACAAAAGAAAATTCTCCATTGCCTTGATCACCAACACAGATCCCAAAACTTATGAGGAGGCTGTGATGTATCCCTGTTGGCAAGAAGCTATCAAATCAGAACTTGCTGCTCTTGATGAAAACCGAACCTGGTCACTCACTACTTTACCAGCTGGCAAGCATGCAATTGGATGCAAATGGGTTTTTAAGACCAAGCTTAAGGCTGATGGAAGTGTTGAAAGATGCAAAGCCCGACTGGTAGCAAAGGGTTTCACCCAAATTCCAGGGCAAGACTATTCCGACACCTTTAGTCCCGTAGTGAAAATGAACACTTTGAGGATTCTTCTAGCCGTTGCAGCTGCCAAAGACTGGTTCGTCCACCAGTTGGATGTGAACACAGCTTTTCTACATGGAGATCTTGAAGAGGAAGTCTACATGAAACCACCCCCTGGCTTGAATGTGTCCAATCCAAAGCTGATATGCAAATTAGAGAAGTCACTCTATGGCTTAAAGCAAGCCAGCAGACAGTGGAACTCAAAATTAGCTCACACCTTGATCAAATTTGGCTACACTCAGTCAAAACATGATTACAGTTTGTTCACAAAGGTTACTGGTTCTGGATTCACAGCTGTGATAGTCTATGTCGATGACTTGGTGCTTGCGGGAAACTGCATCAAAGAAATCACAGCTTTGAAGCAACATCTTCATGACCTCTTCAAAATTAAAGATATTGGAGAATTGAAGTTCTTTCTCGGTTTTGAGTTTGCTCGAAGCAAGAGAGGAATAGCAATGTATCAAAGAAAATATTGCCTAGATCTACTGGAAGAATATGGGATGCTTGGATCCAAGAGTTGTTCAACTCCTATGGATTACACTTCTCATCTCTCTAAAGAGTCTGGAGACCCAATGCCAAATGCTAGTGAATATAGAAGACTGCTAGGAAGACTCTTATACCTAACCAATACAAGACCCGAAATTAGCTTTGCTGTTGGAAAGCTAAGTCAGTTTCTTGATTGCCCCACTAATAAACACTTCCAAGCCGCTCTAAGAGTCCTGAAGTATCTGAAATTAGCTCCTGCCCAGGGCCTTTTATTCAAAACCGAATCAGACTTGCAGCTCACCGGCTTCTCAGACAGTGACTGGGCCACCTGCCCTGACACGAGGAGGTCCATATCTGGTTATTGTTTTTTTCTGGGTACTACGTTGATCACATGGAAGAGCAAGAAACAGGTTACTGTTGCTTGCTCTTTCGCTGAAGCCGAGTATAGAGCCTTGGCTGCCTCAACATGTGAAGCTCAATGGATCGTCTTCATCCTTCAGGATCTCACAGTGTCAATCCTCAAACCAGCAGCTATCTACTGTGATAGTCAATCCGCATTGCACATTGCGGCGAATCCGGTGTTTCACGAACGTACCAAACACATAGAAGCTGATTGCCATATAGTGCGCGACAAGGCTCAAGCACAAGTTATCAAGCTCCTTCCCATCTCTACATTACACCAAACTGCAGATATCTTCACTAAAGTCCTCTCCCCTGCACCTTTCTCCTCCTGTCACTCCAAGCTTGGCTTATGTGATCTTCATAAGCCCAACCTTGAGGGGGGGGTGTGAACCAACTCTATGCCTTCAGATCTCACCCTCTTCTACTCACACCTTACACTCCTCTATATAGAATTAATTAGGCAGTTATCTTTTCTTGTTAAGTAACTGCTTGTTGTTGTATTTATGCCAAGTAGGATAGTTAGTTAGTGATATTGACTCTATATATATAGCTGAACCTGTAACATTTGGAATTGAGATTCACTAATCAAGTTTTCACTCTCTGCAATTCACATCAAGAATTCAGAGTTCAGAAGCTCTCTTCCTTCGTTCTTGAATGTTCAGTGTTCATCCCTTATTGCTCATAGCTCGAACCGCTTTTCACATTCTGGGCCACAAAGCATTGTCTTCTAGCGCTTCAGCTGTAATGGTCAGTGGACCACCAATGTGAACTAACAATATTGTGCTCCAAAATGCTACAAGAGCCTGATTGTTATCATTTTCTCCAACTTGTTCTCCTACTTTGTTGGAGATAATACCTAGTGATAAACTTAATACCCATTCTGAGGTCATATATAATGACCAAATAATTTTGTAAGTATCATAATCAACTTTCCTTGATCCTCCACCGTGCATGAGTAAATAATGGCAAACAAAAGAGATTAGAACTAATATTCTTAGATCCCATTTATCATAGCCATTCATGTATTGGATCAGGAACTACTTGAACGAGCCTCCGTCGCTCACTAGATATCCAGATTCCTGCAACTAAAATATCAAAGATAAAAATGATCAATCAACTTTGCATGTTCATCCAAAAAGAATTTTCACATGAGCTAGAATAATATTATTTCTTATTAAGAAGTGTTATTTTTTGATCATTTTAATTCCTATTTAATTAATTTAAAAATAATATTTATGTTACCTTTTCTCTTTTCCCAAAAGGTAAATGATGTCGGTCTCATTTTATTTAGTAATTTCAATACGAATTTCAATTTCAAATCAATTTACTTGTTAAAAGTATTAAAAGTGATACTCCTTTCTACAAGGATTTTATTCATTTAGGAACAACAAAGAATGCTTCACACCGTGATAAAACATAAGACAACAACCAGTAATGAAGACCCATTAAGTCCTAGACCAAGCTCGCATGCCTACAACTAACCAGGAAGCGTAAGATTTACTCTTCTTCTTCAAGACAGTAGACATAGGTTGCAGAAACTGTTGGAAAGTGGTTATGGAAGCGTTGATTTACCGACAATCCATCGTAAAAAGCTTTCCACAAGAAGATTTTGACTTTAGAAGGGAAATGGAGTTCCCAAACCGATTTTCAGATCTTCCTAAGACATCTGTTCGAGAGTGTTGGCCTATTCAAGGTTGGAAGAATTGGTAAACTATAGACTAACCAGATGTGCATCATTTTCCTTCAACCAGGTTTGCCTATCCTCTCCATACCTGATTTCTATTTATGGGATTTCCTGGGTTTTCCATTCGTTGTCTGAATTAATTATGTGAGAGACCCATATAATTTGGGGTTGGGTATGTTGTGTTGATAAGTTGAAATAGGATTGAATCCCTTTACTCAGTGGTCCAAAATCCTAATGAGGTTGCTTTTGCTAACTTCCCATGTAGCTCATTTTTCTATGACTTTCTTGCCTTCTAACAGGCTCCTCCATCCCCATGAGGGGTTGGGTCCAATTTTTCTTCTCTTTGGAAAGAAGTGAGTCTAATAATACCTGTTGTTATAGATTTGGTAAAATCAGTGATCGTGGTTTAGTGATAACTCTCCATTCTTGCTTAGCTACCATTATAAGGTAGTTAAAGGCTGAGGTCTTTAAAATTTAGTCCACCCTGCTCTTGTGTTTGCTAATAATGTCCCAACTCAATTACTGATTGTATTTTTCTTTTTGTTTTGTTTTGCCCCACCAAAATTGCATGATCATTTTTAAAATGGGTAATACTAGGTAGACAAAAAAAACAGCTAGAACTTATCTTATTTAGTATTAATTAATTGTCGCAACAATTAATGAATACTAAATAAGGCAAGTTATGGCTGTTTTTGGCTGATTTTCTTTGGTTACCAAACATTTCCGTTTTAAAATTTTCTCTATTAAAGTTTGTACAAGTTTAATACAGCTCAGAGTGTATATTAGTACTATCATAACAATAACTTCAATTAAAATTTCTCGACCAGTAGTTGAGAATAGGGATTGTTCTTAGTATTGCATCTTCTTTGCCAGCTTATCCTTTATGTAGTTGAAACTTGAAAGTTAACACAGACATGATATTAACAAGTGTTATTGTTAAATCATATCTTTTTTCTTGTGTTAGAAAAAAATAATCAAAACATTCTTGTAACATTTATTCTTCTTAATTTCTTTCTTGTAAAAAAAATATTTAAAATCCTATCCGCCAATCAATGATCCAGAATCAAAGAAAAATCTTTTAATTAGTTATCATTGGTGGAATAATTTTATTTATGACTATTTAATATGTTAGTTGTTTGTGTCAAATTTAAGAGTGAGACAATATTAAATTATTTGAAATTTTTTGGTATTGAAATTGGACCTTTAAAATATTAGAGATTAAATTAAGACTTGAACCAAACATTAAGAATTAAAATAATATTTTACAGTTTTATCCTATAATTAAATATGATTCTTATGTATAATTAAATTTCATAAACAATACAATTAAATTAGATTTATATTTATAATTTAAATAAAATAAAAATATAAAATAATACGATAATGACTAATTTTTTTATGTTCATATAAGATCTAATTATTCTATTAGAACAAGTTTGGTTACTTTACTATAAAAATTTGATTCTTTTTTATAAAATTTTGATTTTTTGTAGTTAGTTACTTTGTTAGAAAAAAATTTATAAAACACATATAAATATATACAAAATATTTTTAATACCCACTATAACAAGAGAAAAATGCAATCTAGGCATCCAAGAAAATCCGACACTTACAATAATATCAACCGTATATTTAGAATTGAAACTTACTATGCGATAGCATGGACGCCATATTGCCTTCACAGTTCACACTAGATTTCCCTCTTCAGAAGTCCAGTAGTGATAAGAAATTGATTGCTTATTTGGTTTAACGTCGGATATATTGAGCTGAAAAATATTAGAAATTAAACAATAATGTAAAACAAAATCTTCTGCTACATAGAGATGCGCCTATTTAATACGTGAAACTGGAAGAGTGCCTGCTATAGCACACAAATTGAAAGGTACTTTACCTGTGATTCTATTTGAGTAGATCTTCTTAATTTTTTTTTTAATTTTTTGGTAAAGTGTATTTTTTATTATTTAATATTTTTTTTACATATTTTTTGTTTCACTTTAAAAAATTAAAGTTTATAAAATTATTTCCGTGATTTCACTGTTTTTGAGAAATATAGAATTATTAATTAAGAATTTTATTTTATTTTATTTAAAAAAAAAGAGTTTATCAACACATTAAAATTGAGCTTATTAATTATTGCAATAAAAATTTAAAGAAAACAAACAAATAAAACATACACTACCAAAGCAGTTAACAACATTCTCTAACTCTTATTAATATTTACTATTTTCGCATGATCACAACTCTGCCAATTCTTTATCCTGACGAATAATTTACGAATAACTTCACTAACATTTATTATTGAGTGTTAAAAATATTTTATTTTTTCTACTTAACTAACATTCCACACTACACTATAAAGTCATAACTCACTTTTTTTAGACTTCTTTCAAAGAGCTTTTTAATAGTGTTTGCTATGGTATTTAAAAGATATTATTTAATTATTAAAATAGGTTAAATAATTAATTTTAAATTTAAAAATATAAAAAATAAAAAATTTTAAATACTTTAAAATTATTATAAAAGATAATTTAAGCAAAAATTAGACACCAAACAAAAGACACCATAAGTATGAAATCTGCCAACACTTTTTATACTCTTAAATGCAGGCAAGTATAGTCACACAAAATAATTAGCTATTGAACTGTTTCAACTTTTTTTTCTATACAATCCAAAAATATTATCTGTCCTGTTAATAATCACAGTCTATCTAAATAATTTTTAGTGTTCATCTGTCCTACCATAATAAATCAAGCTAATAATTCAATGCTCAAACTTCTTGATCGTACCATGTATATATATCCCCAAAAGTTATGTTATGTCATCTTCCTTGACTACCTTAAGGAATTCTTCATGTGAAAGCCAATCATCCAAGCTCATGAAAGGTCCCATCCACTATCACCAGATAATGATCTAACAACCCTCTCAGTCCACCTCTCAACTGCGTCTTAGAAAACTTCTCTAGGCACTCTAGACTAACTAGCACCTTGTCTGTCCGCTGCACGACATCCATCCAAACTATACATACTTATATATACCAAAGAGAAACAACAACAACAACAAAGCCTTGTCCCACTAAGTGGGGTCGGCTACATGAATCAAACAACGCCATTGTGTTCTGTCATGTATCATGTCTACAGAGAGACCGTTTACATGTAGGTCTCGTTTGACCACCTCATGGATAGTCTTCTTAGGTCTTCCTCTGCCTTTCGCCCTTTGTCCATCTTCCATCTCATCCACCCTCCTGACTGGATGTTCTATCGGTCTTCTTCTCACATGTCCAAACCACCTGAGACGCGATTCAACCATCGTTTCCACAATGGGTGCTACTCCAACTCTCTCCCTTATATCTTCATTTCTTATTTTATCCAATCGCGTATGACCACTCATCCATCTCAACATCTTCATCTCTGCCACACTCAGCTTATGGTCGTGCTCCCCTTTAGCCGCCCAACACTCCGTACCATACAGCATAGCCGGTCTTATAGCGGTGCGATAGAATTTACCTTTAAGTTTTAAAGGCACTTTTTTGTCACATATAAATCCAGATGCACTCCGCCATTTTGACCAACCTGCTTGGATCCTATGATTTACATCCTATTCAATCTCTCCATTGTGGCCCCATCATACATGTCTTTAATTGTCCGAATATATGCGATCCTTACTCTCCTCTTTTCTAAAACCTTCTATAAGACCTCTCTTGGTACTCTATCATACGCTTTTTCCAAATCAATAAACATCATATGTAGATCCCTTTTATATACCAAAGAGAAAGCACAATAAAAATTATTTTTGCCAAAATATCCTTAACAAACAACCACCTCACATCTTTATAAGAGTTAGTCTTTCTAAAAAATTATCCTCTCATATTAGTAGCAAACCTCTCAAATCCCGTTCAAATCCTACAAACTACCATCCTATATTATCACCTTCCCATAGACCCAACACATCAAATTTCATAAACATCTTCTTCTTTGTCTCTATTACACCTAAAAGATCAACTTTATTACTCATCTTAAAGCTCTTAATCATACTTCTCCCAACACCACCAAACCCCCCTTATATTAATCATACTTCTGAGTTCTGACACTCCCTAATTTAAAATTTTTGGTCTATACCTCCTTGCTTTCTCCCTCTTCTTAGTTATCTTCTCTTTAGAGTTTGAGCTTCGTTTTGTTCTTGTATAATATATATATCATCATTTTTATCACTATAAGTCACCTGGATTCTAATGCCAAATTCAAAGCTATTCTATTTTCTACCGTCTCTTGCTCTTTGTCACGTTTTAAAATTGAGCTTCGATCAGGTGAGATATATTTATAAAATATGTGAAATGTTATATTTAAAAGAATTATTTCTCTTTATAGAATTGTTACTTATTCAAAAGTTATAGTTTATTAAAAGGTTGTAATGCATTGAATAATTATTCTTTTGAAATCTCATGAGTACGTTGTTGCATGTTATATATACTCAATGTCTATAATTTTTTCACATTTTATTATTTCTGAGCAATTAATCTCAACATTTTCAAAAGGAAGAATAGAGAATATTATTCTGTAAACGATTATTTGGTGTAAGGCTTAATTATGTTAATGTAGAAACAAGTTGAAGTGTTCTTTATTATATTCTGCAGAAAATTTGTCAATAATCCACTTTGCACATCATAGTAACTTGGTAGAGGCAAATTAAACCTAAAGAAAAATACGTGTAACACATATCTTAAAGAGTTATACTATTATATTCTTTAATCTTTCATTATGCAGTTCTATTATTTTCATCATTAAGCAAATTTTAAGTATTTTAGCTAAAGATCATCCTTCACCAAACACCTTATCAAGGAAAAGAGTGTAGTTTTTCTCCCTTTTAGCAGCGATATTTGAGGTATCTGAATTGCACATTCCAATGTTGTGTAGTATTTTTCTCCCATTTATAAATTTTGTTTTTAATATGAATACCATTATATATAATTTTTATGCTAAACTTTTTTGCTCTAAATTGTTTTTAATGTTTCTTCAATATAAATAACCAAAATGATGTTTGAACACATTGATCCATTACCACTTTGATAAGAACATTCATGAGTGGCTTCATCAAGTAGTTATCACAATTTGCTTTGGGTACTTCCACTGTATGGTTATATCTCGATGTACATCTTACTTGTTTAAGATATGTATTTACGTAGATTTGATAAGTTCTTAAAATTATTGTGTCTCTGGTTACAGAGAGAATTTACCGGAAGAAAAAAAATGTAATATTTTCAAAACAACAAATTAAGTTATTGTCTCTCTATAGAAGTTTGGAAACAAATTAAGTTATATAATATTTTCACAAAAAAATAAATAAATAAGTTATAGACTTTCACGGGACGGAACATTCAAAGTGAAGTGTTATGAATTATTTTAAATATTGATGTCCTTATCATTAATAGATTCAGTTAAAATTTGATTAAATGAAATTGATTATAAATCAGTTATGGATCTGTTATTTGATTTAATTCATATATCTCATCATTTTCTATTAGAAAAATTATTTTTAGTAATTATTTATTTTGTCTTTAGTATTAATAAAATTAACCGCTAATATATTTATTGGTAATTCAACATTTTTATACTTTATATAT
>NC_029786.2:92774702-92775935 GCF_000816755.2 Arachis ipaensis
AATAGACCTTTTGAATTATTTTGATATAATTAATAACATTATATATCTCATTTTCTATATATTTTTCCTACTGTATGTATTCTATTATATGCTAGTTGTTATATTTCACTATAGAACCATCGTTTGTTTGGGCTTGGTGGTCTATATATTCAAACTATCTAGAAAACATTAGAGAAGAAAGATTGAAGAGTAGTTGCAAATCTACTTTATTTACTGTTTTACTCTTTTATTTTATTAAGTTTAGTTTATTTTAGTTTTAAGTTATTTTTCTCATTAAATTCTCAAAATGGTTTCTTAAATTGATGGCTTTTATGATTTTAGTCTTTTAAATTTAAAATTTATTATGTTGATCCTCGAGGTTTAGTTCTTGGTACTAATTGGTCCTTAGACTCTTATTAGCATTTAGTCAACGAATGAAGTGTTGAGGTGACTCTAATTTACCACGTTAGACACAGGACTAAACGGCATCGTTTCGTTTTAGTGTTTAAATAAGACAAAATGAGAAGACAAAGAAAAATTTATATGATGTACAAATTATTTTATCTTTTTTATTCTCCAAAACGATTTCATTTTTACCTGTTTAAGCGGTAAAATAAAACGTCATTTAACCTGTGTCTAGCATAGCATGTTAGCATTCTATTAGTTAATTCAATGTCAAAAATAATAAAAGGATTAGACGAATATAGTGTCTAAAGCTGGATTTCGAGTATCAGTATAGTGACTTTTAAATATAATAAATTAAAATAGTTGAAGTCGTGAATCTCGAAACCACGGTAGCGATTTAATTTGTTTTAACTCAATGCTTCTATAAAATAAGTTCATCCTTAAACAAAGATGTATGTATGTATAACAACCATGAAAGCAAAAATGGATTAAGGAATAATAAGATGATAATATCATACCTGAATAAAGATGGAATAGCAATAAAATAACGATGAGTAAAACAAAACAGAAGAACAGAGTTAAGTAAGGCATAGTAGCTAGGTTCGAGTACTAACTTTAATGCAAAACGCCGTAGTCCATTTTGCGTTCTTCAGAGATGCTCATGATGTTTGAGCCTATCAATTGGGTATGCTTGGTGTGCAAGTATGAGTTCGATCTTTAACAATAGTTGGGAGGCAAGTTTAGGAGGTGGATTATTAAATGTATCAAAATACTAAGAGCACAATATATATATATATATAAAACACAACTGAGGGGTTTTGTTTCTCTTGTTTTCCTCTAACTTCACTC
>NC_029786.2:92776071-92781654 GCF_000816755.2 Arachis ipaensis
TTTATATCTTCTATTATATATATTGCTTGAAATATATGATACAATACATAGATTCCACAAAGGATACATTATTGGTAATTTTAATGTTTGTCTAAAAATAAAAACTGGACGGGGTGTGCCTTATATATTCATTCGTTTTATTTGGTCTTATTATAGGCTCCGTTTGGTTAATGTCCGTGTCCATCAGAGACACGGTGGTACGTGTATACCGTTTGTTTGCTAAGACAAAATTTTAAAAGACACGGTTACACACAGATGCACATAAAAGACATGTATTTAGTGTATCTTTTTCAAGCTGTGACACTAAGACACAATCTATGAGACACAGATTTTTCCAATTCTATTCCTAATTATTTTTAAAAATTCTAACCATTGTCTTTTATCTTTAACACTTGAGTTGTTTTAGTTTGGGGATAAAATGGATTTTTGAATTAAATACATGTGTCTTGTGTATTATCACCAAACATGTTATAAAATTTGTGTATCTTTGTGTTCATGTGTATTTGTGTCTTTGTGTCTATGTCTCTATTTTTTTGAGACAACAACCAAACACTGCCATACGTACGCTTAGGGTCCCAAGGTCATTAACCATAATTCACATAAAAATGATGTATGTTGAAATGGTACATTCGAAATTCCAAATGAATTCTCCGGTATAATTTTACTAAGTCTATCTTTGACAACATGTAGCGCTCTCAGCTTGCTCTATCTACTACTGCTTCAAGTCTTACTTTCACGACTGGGCTTCTCAGTGTTTGGCCTTCCAACGGGGGAGCTTATTAGGAGAGATACCTAGGTAAGGCGCCCAACTTACACTAGGGAATGTCCTTACCTTGTGAGAAGTGCCTAGCCTTTTAACAAAGGTTCCTTACCAAGAGGCTTTGTGAGATGCCTTATTTATGAGATCATGGAAGAAGGTGCCTTACTTAGGAGGTGCCCAATCTCTTAGTGGAGGTGGCTTGCCTAGGAGGCATTGCAAGATGAAAGATTCTATACATCATTGTTTATAGTTTGCTATACTTGTAATTATATTATTTTGAATTAGTCTCGGAGATTCCAATTAAAAAATCATTGTTAACATTAATCTAAATATATTTGATTTGCACCTCATCAGCTAATATAGGCATTGCTAACTTAATGCATAAGTCATCCGTTAAATATGTTAATTGGACATATTAGAGAAAAGGTTACCTTTTATATAGAAAAGTACCTAATTAAGTTGATGGATATAAGGTTAGGTGTGGTGAAGACGAACACCCGACGTGCGTCGACAGTGGGCCCTATTCAATATGTGAAAAAAACGAGACTGGTACTTAAAAAGACATTTTAACGCCTAAGTCAGAAGAGTTAGAGAGATATGAAAATTAGGGTTGAGTGTGTCATACCGAGGGAACTGCAAGGCTTTTCATTAGGTAGTGTGTTTGCTGGTAAATTGAGAAGGGATCTCCTCCCTTATTATGGCTATATCTTTCTCTATTTGAGTAGGGGTGGCAACGGGGAGGTAGGGGCGAGTTTTGCTCTCCTGTCCTGCCTTACAATAATTCGTATAGAATCCGTCCGACTCTTACCAGTAGATAGTAAAAGGTTGAAACCTAATCCGTCTTTGTGGGTATCCGTTCCGTTCCTACCTGTTCCTATAATTATTAAAATTCAATAAATAAAATTAAATTTTAAAATTTATATAACCTTCATAACATACATAATATAAATTAAAGTAAAAATTTAAATATGATCCCGAGTGAATAAGAACGGATTGGGTATCCGTGGGTTCAGACGGTGTTACCATCCCTATATTTGAGGGATCTACTTGAAGCCAGTGGACATCATACTGGGCCATAATTGGGTCATGGCCCATTAATTTGAAATTGAGCTAAAGTGGAACCTAATATGAATTTTTTGAGTCTTTCTGTGACTCCTTTATTTGAAAAAGATCAGAGCCATTCAAGTATAAATTGTTTGAATTTGATTTTTTAATTGGGAATTTTCTTATCAATTCACTTATGTGTCATGAATTATTAGTTTCTAAGTAAACTATATTTCGATATTATTATCTTATGTGTCCTGAATTATTTTTTTATAGGTAGAGTATAATTTTCAATATTATGAGCCATATGACTCTTTGGATGAATAGATGTATTGTCTGTTTAGTAAATTGTAAAATGCTCCCTGTTATTTTTTATGCTTTTTAGTTACCGGCACTGATTTTAGTTCCATCCCAACAAATTAATTGGTAGGCAATTTATTTGTTCCATATATATCACGGCGTGACGTTAATGATCTATTTCATATTATTGCCAAAAATAACGTATAATTTATATATCTTAGATTACTATTCATACTTGTAATATAAATTTATTAAAGATACTGTAACTTCCATTATTTATTTTGGCTTTGGGTATATTATGCATTTATGTATGTTGGAAGACAATTTTCTCTAACCGTGTGTCATGATTTAAGTTTAATATTGTGATAGGGCTCGTTTGGTTCATGTTCATATTCACTAGAAACATAGATATAGTGAAATGTGTATACTGTTTATTTGTTGAGACATAAAATTTTAATGAACACGAAATGTACATAAAATATATGTATTTTGTGTATCTCTTTCAAACTGTGACACTGAGACATAACCTATGAGCTATGAGACAAATTTTTTAAATTTTATTCTCTACCCTAACCCCATCATTTTTCTCTTTTTCTCCAATTCATTCTACCTTCCTACCTCCATTCTACATCCGCCTTCTCCTTCTACCATTGTCACCCCCACCGCTACCGGCGTCGCGACCACCTCCCTCCTTTGTCCGCCTCTCTTTTGCCTTCTCTCTCTTCCTCCGTCGCCTCCCATCTCCTTCTCACCGTTATTGTCGTCACCATCGTTGTGCCGCTTCCCTCTCGCCCTCCGTCATCACCGTCGTCGTGCTGCCTCCAGATCTTCCTTGGCCCGCCTCTCTTTTCCGTCGCTTGTGTCGATGCGTCTGTTGCCTCACCTTGCCTCCAGATCTACCCTCATCCACCTTTGTTGGCTCGTGCCGGCGTTAACGCTTCCATTGCTTCTGTTGGCTCGTGCCAGCGCTAACGTCTCCGTTGTCTCTTCCTGTATATAGATCTGTCTTCACTATCTCTATATCTGTTTTTCAAATTGTGTTTACTTCATGTATTTTTTTTGTCTCCCATTATTCTTTCTCATTGGATATATCTTGTTCAAGTTTCTTTTTTTCTTGAATCTCTGTTTTAATTTTTTATATATAAAAAAGAACTATTGATTTGATTATTGGATTAAAGATTTTGATGATAGTTCATAGTTATTTAGACTGAGGTTGAAAAATTCATGGCAATAATGGTGGAAAATAATACTGATAATGGTGTTGCAGTAACAGGAGTAAATATGATATTTGGTTCATATCAATGGGTCATGTACATCATCATAAAAAAAATTGTCTATATTGTGTCTGTCTTACTGTGTATTTGTATCTATGTATTTGTGTCTCAAAGACATTATTCAAACACTGCCTATATGTATTTTTTACTTTCTTCCGACAGTTTCGTCTGCACTTCCTTCCAGCAGCTCCGCCCGCGCTTTCTTCCGGTAGCTCCGCCGCGCCTCTCTCTTCCCTTATCTTCCTCTGCATTGCATGCGCCTCCATGCGCTCTCTGAAGATCGTTGCTTGCGCTCTCCCTCAAGCGCACATATCCTTTTCTGTTTCTACCGCTGACAGCCCTAGCTCCATCTCTCTCTTCCTCTGCCTCATGGAGCCACACTCATGTTCATCTACGTTATCGCATCGCACGTGTCTTCCTCAACCATTTTATCGGAACTTATCTAAGTTGTGAATTATTGACATCTTTCATCCACCAGCTTGCAGTGGCGTATTAAACCACTCTTCTACATTAGTCCACATGAGCCCATGACAACAACAAAATAATCTCACACCAATCTATAAATTTAACCCAACAGAATACATAAATTCCACCACAATTTTAGCTTTTATTGTTCTTATGTTAGTTTTATTTTTTATCTTATCTTTATTTATTATCCTATATATCTTCGTTACAAACTTCCAATGATGTGCATGGCAGCTCAACCAAAATCTTTGTCTAACATTGCATTTTTCCTAATTTATTCTCCGCTGGGAACTAATCTCTTCTACTTTCGGAATTTTCTTCTCACGGTCTCTATCATACTTTCTACCAGTTACCATAACATTTAATCATTTATGAATATCTCAACTTTATCTTTCATATTTTGCCGAATTCTTTTGCCCTTATTTCGTGCTTAATTAAACTTATGTATATAATAAGATCATACTAACATCTAAGAGAAACATAGCTTAGCCCTCCAATTCTCACTCACCGTTTCCCCAAGCACTTATACAGCTAAGTAAAATGTTTACAACCCAAAGTCATAATACGAGTTTTATAAATACACAATATTATATTAATGAAGATGATGATGATGATTTACAAAGGCTCAAGAAGAGGAAGAGAAGGCGTCAATGATGGTAGTGTGAAGTGGGTCACTCAAATGAGTAGCCCAATTGTTAAGTGGGCCTTTCCCAGTTACAGCAGCCTGGACAGCAAAGCCCAAAAAGGCAACCATAGCAAGGCGAGCATGTTTGATCTCAGCCAATTGAAGCGTGGCCTTCTTCTCAGGGTCTTCAGCAAGGCCCAATGGGTCAAAGAACTTACCACCTGGGTAAAGCCTCTTCTCTGGGTCAAGCTCTGCATTCCTCTGGAACTCTATGTATCCAATCACTAGAACTTCAATCCAAATCAATGTGGTAAGTGAGAATGGAAGTGGTTGACCTAGGTATTGTGACCCTTCTATTAGCTCCACCTGAAAGTCAAGCAACTCCAATTAATTAGACCTTAGATCTAGTTTTAGATGTAACTATCTAAATTTATTGTTTAGTCATCTTGTAATACCTTAGTACACCATCAATTCAATTTGAATTCCAATATTTAATTTATAAAGTATTAGTTCTTAAAATAAATAAAAGACATTGCGATTGTCTAGATCTTAGGTTAAATTTCATATTGACTATTTTTTTCATCAAATATTGTTACAAAAGGTAATCATTAACATTCTCAAACAAAACATAAAATCAAAATTATATATATGCTACACTAGCATAGTAAAAATCTAGGATAAGGTATATTTTTTATTTCTAAAATTTGATAAAAGTTTTAAAAATACTTTTAAGTTTTATTTTGTTTTAATTTTGTCCCAAAAGTTTTGAATTTGCATCAAATATATCTGACCACTATTCTTATGAAATTGTTGTTAAATTAGTTTAGCCACCAAGAATATATTTGATGCAAATCGAAAATTTCTAGAGTAAAATTGAAATAAAATAAAACTTAGAAATATTTTTAAAACTTTTGTCAAATTTCAGTGACAACACACATTTACATGTATGAAAGACATATTATATAATCTAAATAATGGAATAACAAGTCCATTTTACAGGAATATATGAATACAGAGTACAAATACATATTATATAACTGAGAGTACAAATACATGTATAATTATTCATTTCAATATATATATAGATTTTACCATTATGTGTCATTTGTGTCATT
>NC_029786.2:92782971-92793158 GCF_000816755.2 Arachis ipaensis
ATAAATAACATTAAAATATTTTTGTATAGTATATTTAACAGAATAGCGAAACCCATGTGTATATATATACATATTCAAAAAGTAAATAGATAATACATACCTTGCCAGCATCCTGCCATGTAATACCGGTGAGCCATTCTACTGTGAGAGCACCAAGAGTGGCCAACATAGCCCACCTTCCATGTATGAGTTCACACTCCCTGAACCTTTGGAGTCCAAAAACCTCACTGTATGGCTGAAATGGCGTTGCCTTCACGTCTGCCACTTCCGTCCTCGTCCCAATCACGTCACCTGCAACGTTCTTCGCTAAGTTCTGATCAAGGGAGTCTAGGTCAAACTGGAGATACTCTGCCGGCTTTCCTAGGCCAAATGGATCGAACCCATAATCACCTACGAGGCTACCATCTAGATACTCTGGTGCCTTTGCACCAGGGTACCAGAGCGGCCTATCTGAAGTGGGTTGTCTAGAACCTTTTTTGGCCGGACTACTTTTCTTAGATCCAAAGCCAAATCGGGCTTGTACTCTACCTGAACTGGCATATGACTCTGGTAAACGTGTTCCAATAAAGGAAGATGCAACCGTTGTCATTGTTATTGAAGACATGGTTATATGCTTATGGGAGCTTATTGTTATGAGAAGTGTTGGACCTGGAATTAGGGACAGAGTGTGTTCTGAAGTGTGAAATGAGGTGTGTCTTCTACACAGAGATTTTGGAGTTGTATTTGATAGTGAAAGTGATCTAGGATAATCTAGAAGCGGAAATGAGTGACTGTTAGATTTTGAAGAATATCCATCTGACGGTGGAGATGAGGTTGAGGCTTATCCGCATGCTTATCTGGTGGTAATATATGGGGGCCACAGTGAGACCTGTTTGCTGCTTTAAGATGGTGATTGTTCCTGTGGTATAACTTGTGGCTTTGGTTGGCTTACTTTTCAGATTTCTAACAAAAAAATCTTATCTTTATTTATCTACAGATATAACTTAGCATTTGAAATTTAATTTTAGAACGGTATATAATACAGCTTTAATATAAAAAAATTATATAAAATCTTATTGGTCTATTATCACATGCAAAAAATATTTGATTTAATTATTTAATATTTCAAAAATTATGTATATTTGTAATTTTGATTAAACGAGAATGAAATTTTTTTACTCAATAAAATTGTTTTAGGATATTTTTTTTAATTGGTTAAAAAATTAGAAATATCATTCTTTTAACTTAATCTAAGATTCTAAACAATATTGCTTAGTAAATGAGTGGTCCGTTGATTTATTTACACAGTTCCAAATTTAAATTTGAGAATTGTAATATTTTTATTTTACATTTCATGTTAAATAAGTAAAAAATATTCTTTTTAATAGATAGGCAACGAGTATCCAAAATTCATGGAAAAATATAAAACATCATATACAAATATTTGATATAGCAGGTCACAGTAACTTTAATTATTTCTCACATAAAAATATATAAATGTTATAAAAATGAGAACTTATTTAAAAATCACTCTACTGAATTAAGTCTGTAAAAAATATTATTAAATAATTTTTTTTCAAATATGTTATTGTAAAAAACACATGTGGTCTTAAAATATAAAAGTAAAATGTGTACCAATAGTACTTATTAAGTTTATTGCTTAGATGGAAAAGCACTTTCGTCACTAATCAAGTTAATTTCATAAAAATCATATTCTACTAATACATCTAAATTAATATTAAATTTTAAATGAAATGATATTAACACAATTTTTCTTTTTAATATATATAAAATTTTCATGTTGGGTAGTGAGTACATTCCAATTTTTACAATTTTTCTTTCAAAAAATAATTTTATATTCTTTTGTATGCCTATTAAGGCACAAACATGTACTGTGCACTATAATTGTCACAATATGGTGAAAAAATTTTAAAGTGTACTCTAAAATCTAAAATGATCAGATATTATTTAAAAAAAAAATAATGAAGATAAACAGCTATAATTGTCATTATAATATTATTAATTTTTTAATGTAAAAATTTTAGTTTTTTTTTATTTTCATAAAAAAATTCATGATTGTCTATTGTTTTCCTAGACTGCATTTAAAATAGAGACTAAAATTGAGAACCACTGAACACTCCTATTATATTTCAAAGCACTTCGCCGCTCAGTCCTGCCTTACACATGGAAGCCAGAAATTATACTTTAAACCTTTTTCATGTATTACCCATGCAATTTTTTTTATCGGTCAGACTTAGTAAATAACAAGCTTTGAATACGTATAACGGAGTTCAGAACCTTATTCAAATAGTTATAGTTTTTTCGAACCTATAAAACCTAATTTAAAGACTACGATTTTTTTTGGGGGTGCGGTAAGATAATTAAAAAAGCGACAATTTATTCTGGCAAGCTTATTTGACCATCCTCTCTTAACTCGTCATGAATTTCAAGTAACTCACAAATTAGCAAAGATATTAGTGTTCATTCTCAACTCCCATATACAATTCCTATTATCCTCGCCTATGATACGATGTAATGCATTACGTATAATTATAGAATTAACTCGTCCACATAAAGCTAATTGACCACCACTTTTATTCCTAAAGTACACAAATAATGTAAGAACAAAAATCAACATGATATTTTCATGTCTCGACCTCATTGTTTGATAGAAAAAATAATACAACTCCTAATTCTTTGTGATCTATCCATTATCTCTTATAAAAGTAATCATATCACATTAACTTAATACAAATCATAAACATAAAATAAATACAAAATAAATTTAACTAATCTCAATCAATTAGTCTAAGATGAACAAAATTACATTTGGATAATCATATGTTCTAGATGTATGTAAAAGACAAGGCTTAATGAGTGTAAAAATTCAAAACAAACACTACAAGAAATACCGTCGGATTTAGCATCGTACATTATTAGCGTCGGCTTTACCGACGAATTCACTGATGATTTTGACATGAAATTTGTTGGGCCAAATAGTTACCGGAAGATTCCAATTTTCAACGGTAAATTCGCCGGTAATACTTGGAGGAAAAATTCGGGAAATAGGCGCAAAGTGTTGCATGAGATTTACCGTTGGAGAAAGCCGCCGGTAAACCCATTTTAGTGAAACGCTGTGTTTGCGAATGAGTTACCGTCCGACAGTAATAAGCCCTAAAATTCAAAGCACGAACCCTTCTCCCTTTTCAATTCGAAACTACTCTCTCTCTCTCTCTCTAACCTCTCTTCTCCCTTTCTCGCTCTCTCTAGCCGTGTCTCCCGCTGACGTCGTTAGCCCCACCGCTGCCGCCGCCGACGATGCCTCCCTCCTCTCCTTGCACCTCCTGTTCTCCGTGACGTCTCCATTGCAACCGCCATTGTGAACCCTAGCATTCGTTGTAGTCGTCGCTCTTCTCATCACCGACGATCACCATTCTTTGCGTCACCAGCTTTGTCATCCGCTACCAGGTCTAGCTTCGTCGTCGTCCGCCAAATCCAGGTTAGTAAGGTTCCCACCAATTTTTATTATCTTAAATCTAATTTGTATATTGTTTTGTTGTTTGTTCTACTATTGTTATGCTATTTCTCTAAAATTATTTTCGTTTAAAAGAAGAATGGAAGTATAAGCCTTTGACCTGTGAGGTAGATGGGTTGATTTCAAGTTAAGATTTTGTGTTGATGAATGATTATAGAGATTAAAAAGAATATGTTGCATTATTTGAATTGTTAGTAATTAGTGATATTTTTATTTTTTGTTCTTTCTTCATCTTAAATTTGTTGATGATTGCAACCTTACATCATGACAAGCAAAGTGCAGTTTTAATTTCATGTTTCTTGAAAAAAATCGTTGAAATTTGAAATGGACCATCCATCCATCCATCCATTTTGAGCTACCCATTTTTCAAGATGTATTAATATAATACTAGCATTATGTATAACATTACAACTAAGTCTAAATTGCTGATGTTTGCAAGGAAAATGTGTTATCTAAAAATGCCTGTTGTGTGTGGCAATGGTATTTAATTATCTAAGTCTAAGGGTAATTTTGGTTGCAGGTAAAAATAGAGTGAAATTCCTATAAAGAAAATGGGCTAAAATTTTTTCATGGATGAGTTTCAGTGTGTAGATTTTAGCTACGAAGTTCATCCATGGAAATTTTCACTATCCAACTGAACATAACTTATCCAGTTCCTTTTAATTTGCAATAATTTTACCATGGTATACTTTTTTTGTTGTTGCATTCATCCATTAAAATAATCATGTGTAGTTTCAAAGCCACGTTCTTATCATTCAGTCCAACAATTTTGATATTTAGTAGAAAAGTTTTGTCTCCCTATTATATGCAATATTATCAATAACTTCATCAATTCAAAACAACCATTTCCATGCTCCTCGCTCTCTTTTACTTGGTTAAAGATTTTACAATGCTCTTCTTTGATTGAAATTTCATTTCCACTTCAAGTGACTAATATAATAATATGAAATCACATATGCAAGCTTTATTATCAATGTTAAAGGAGCTCAATACTTTATTCCATTAGTTGATTTATTGCTGCTATTTGTGAAATTCTTCTGATCAGCTTATACTTGCTATTAGAAAACAGTAATAAGCTTATAATTAGTCTTTCTCTAATTCTTATTATTAATTAGACTTTATATCTCTCTCGTATTTAAAAGGTATTTTAGAAATTGGTACTTTCTCTGTTGATCAGATCTTGAATCTTTTACCTTTTTGGCCTGCTCACCTATGTTCTCATTATTGCAAGGCCTCTTAAGTTTTTCCTATCTGATCAATCTATTTTAGCATGGTTGTTCCACTGACTGATTGTGATGAACTGTGAAAGATGTCTTGTTACTTGTTATCTTTGATCAACTGGTAATTAATCTTTTTTATTGAACCAAATAATTTATTGTATGTTGACTGATGCTATGGATTGAGATTGGTTGGATTGTGGGAACTGCAAAGGTGGTTATATGTCCAATTTTAGGGGAGGTTATGTCCAATTTTTTCGAGGAGTTTGTTGAATGATTCGTGTAGTTAATATGTGCTGATTAGTGTTAATAAAACATTCTTTTTGCAGATATGATGACAGGTAGTAGAGGTAAACCAAGTGGGTCTCATGGTCGTGGTAGAGGGAGAGCTTCCACCGAATTTCCTACAACTATTCAGCCCTTGCCCTCTACCCCAACTATCCCTTCGACCCCTGTGACATCATAGACAGGTCTAGCAGACCAGCAGTTCATCATAGTCTCAAACCCAAACTACATGCCTCCTTCTACTACGCCCCCTGCATATCTAGTGATAGAGTCCGCAGTGGGTGATTCTTGCAGTGCCCCCTAGCAGGATGCCCCTCCACCACTGGCCGTCATCCGGCTAAGGATTTGGCCTGATGACATGCAGGCAGGAGTATACACAATTTTTTAATCTTAAGTTTATACATTTCTATGTATTTGTTAATTTTAGGTTTTTTCTCTGATAGGTTTGCACCAAATCCCAATGCTTGCACACAAGAGATCTCTGAGGTCATTAAGTCGATGTACGACCACCCGTGGCCGACCTACACACAGATCTCGGCTGAGACCAGAGATCGATGGTTTCAGAAATGGGTGGTAAGAGCCAAATAATGTTGAATTAATTAACTATATTTGAACTATATTTTATTTCGACTAACTAATTTTGTTGAATCATTTTGTGCAGTTGAAATTCATATGGGATGCGGAGCATAATCTCATTATCAGGAAGATCTACGACCACTGAGAAGCTAAACGACTTCAGCAGATGATGAGCGACGTTCGTAAGGGGCGCGACCACCTAACGTCATGGATCCATCCAGTTATCAAGAAGGAACTGGAGGCCTACTTTAGGTATGATGAGGGGTTCAAGCGTCGCCGTCTGACGAACGTCGCTAACAGGGCTTCGCCCAGGTTGTCGAAGTATACTGGTTGGTCGGCAACCTTCATGAAGACGAAGAGCAGACTGGTAAGAATTTTGTCATTATTTAATTTTTTAGTAGTTACTTGAATTATTGGTTAATTTTTTCATTTATTTTATTGGTAGATATATTAATTTGTAGTCTAAGTTGTTAAACCGTGAAGCGACACTGGCGGAGACTTTTAAGTATGCCCATACGCTGAAGGCCAACAAAGAGAGATTTATTTATGAGCGGCCTGCGGCCAATTTTGTGAGTCTATTAATCCTAAGTTTCAAATTTATTTGGTTTAAAGTCAATTAACTGATATCCTAATCATGACATGGTTTCAAATTTCTGTTGGAGGCCGCGACCCAAAAATCTTAGCTGCCTAGTGGGAATGATGAAGCCGGCCCCGAGACCTCAGTGGTAGTTCCTGATAGGGTTTGGCGCGAGACTGCCTCTGAACCCCATAAGAATCGCCGCTTCGGGTTGGGGTCGTTCTTCTCCAGTGGCCTCCGCTCCTCCGAATTGGTGGCTTCCTCTTACTCTGCCACCAGCCTTGCCAATCCCTAGGAAGTTGTCGACTTGAGGGAGGAGGTGCAGAAGCTGACACAAGAGCTTCACCAAGAAGTGGAGCAGTCTGAGCAGAGGTACAACCACCTTCTTGCATGTGTACGAGGAGTCGTTGCTATCATCTCAGACCTGACGTAGAAGCTAGAGCATCTAAATCGGTTACTAGAGCCGATGGAGGCGTACAACCAGCAGATGCGCTGGAGGCAGCAGCACTGCTGGTGGGACGACACTGACGTCAGCACCGACTCCGCCGCCTCAGCAGGGGGACCACGACGGCAACAACAACGAAGACGAAGATTACCGGGATCTATAGGGGTTAGGGTTTTATTTTTTGTTTGTTTACTTCATTGTATTCTATTTATGTGATATTTTATTGTATTCAGACCATTTATTTTTAATAAAATAATTTGTTGATTTTTGCTAATTTTAAATTTATGCTAACAATTTTGTTAATCAGAGTTTTAATTTGTCTATTAATTGTGGCTTAACTGTGCCAAAAAAATAAAAAAATGTTACTGTAGGATTTATCGTCGGATAAATCCAACGGTAACTTGGCACCTTAATACGTGAAATGGTGCCAAAGTTACCATCGGATTAATCTAGCGGTAATTATCAACTCAGTCTCGACAAATCCATTAAAAATACCGACAAAAAATTTGCCGGTAATTAGTGTTGGACAAAAAATCCGCCAGTAAGCAGTTTCTGGCGATGTTTATACCGTCAACTCCAGGACAATGGTAAATCCGACGATATTCAACATTTTTTTGTAGTGAAATAACTATTACATCCACAAATAAAGACTAAAAATTAAACAACTAGTGAAGATCACTCACAAAATTATTCAGTTATAGCTAATATATTTAAATTAATTACAATTGCCTTCAAGTCACAGTGGTTATAAACTAACTGTTTGAGTTAACTTCAACATTGTCATGTAATTATACATAGAGTTTCTAGTTATTGCAACAATTATATTATTACTATTGACCGTAAAGTTTAGAAATATATTGTTCATCTTCAAAGAAATTAAATTAAAGATACCATAATAAAAGATGATAAAGATATTAGGTTGACTAGTTATGTGTACAATTTATTTTTGGAGAAGAATTAAAGTAATTAGCATTATATAGTTGTCCAGGTCCAGATTTTTTCAAGAAAGTGAGACAATGAAAACAGCATATGTTCAAGGAAAACAAAACAAAAAAAAAAATAGAGAGAATATTAACATAGCAAACCAAAAACACAAAGACAAAAATTATTTGAGTATGCAAAAACAATAAAGCCTAACAATTTACTCAAAGAAGATTATTTGAGAATCCAATTTAACAAACCATCTTTACTACACAAATGGAAGCTTACTTTTTGTCTATTATAAGGAGAAAAAATTCACCATCAAAGTAACAAATTGTTATCTGTGAGGTTGAGCTTATAGGCATTCTTAATCCTTTTTTCCATTTAACCCAAATGAAAATTTAAATGCAATACACCAGAACATTTGGCAGCCAATAGATTCATGAGCATATCATGTCCTCTAATAATTAGTTAAATTCAAGCAGAACTTGTCATATGTGGTAACCTTTCTACTGAGTCAACAAGCTAGGCTGGGTTTTATTATTAAGCAAGTAGAAAGTTGTGACAAATACTAACAGGAGAACTTCAACGAACTTATGAATCAAACATCGCTCAAAATTTTGTTGAATACCAACTAACTCAGTATAATTTAATTAGTTCTTCATCTGGGTATTTTTTTTAATCCGCTATAATTCTCTCACTCTGTGCCTTAATCCCGAAACAATGATTACAACATATAAATGCATGAAACCAGCAAAAATTTCCACTCACCATAGAATAGATCATGGCACTGAGATGAACATGGCGGATTAAGTCAAAAAGGAAGAACGTTGAAGAACATCTTTGATCATAAAGCGGATTTACAAGCAATGGTTGTAGATTCATTCTTTACTGGTCACAAATTAGGAAGGAGTGCTAATGGTAGGGCTGTGAGTGCTATTATTTTGGATAACAAGTTTTGGGATGATTGTTTTATTGTATGTAAAATCGTGGGCCCTTTGATTAAATTGCTAAGGATTGTTGATGCTGATGATAAATCATCTTTGGGATGTGTATATGAAGAAATGCTAAGGGCAGAAGATGCAATTAAAGAGATGTTTAAGCAAAACAAGATTGCATATCAGCCATACACAGATATTATCAACTCAAGATGGGACAAGCATTTGAAGAAAGATATTTATGTTGCAGCTTAATTACTTCCTGAATCCTATTGTCTTTTTTGGTGAAAATTATAAAGAAGCACCTGATGATGTTATGCGAGGTTTACTTGATCTTGTTACCTTGTATTGCAAGTGTAACAATTTGGATTCAATTGAGGTAATGAAAGAAATACATTTATATAGAGATCGGAAGGAAAGCTTCGATATACCAAAAGCTATTCGAGCTGTAACAAAACTTAAGCCTGGTAAGAATATTTGTTTAATTAGTAACTTCTTTTATGCTTTCATTTTCTTAATTGATATCTACTAATATGTTATGGTTTTATAATTGGCAGATGAATGGTAGAGGTTGTTCGGTATTTCTGCTCCATATTTACAAAAGATAGATATTCGCATTCTTAGCCAAGCATCTGCTTCTTCTGGGTGTGAGAAGAATTAGAGTCTTTTTTAACAGATTCATACAAAAAGAAGAAATAGGTTGGAGCAAGACAGACTGAATGACATTGTTTATGTCACTTATAGTTTGCGTCTTAAATCCAGGTAATATATGTTTTGTGCAATATCATATTATTTCATATATAATCCTTATGATAATAAATGTGTATTAATTTTTTATATATTGTATTTAATTTTTTAGGAAGGAAAAAGAAAAAAGAAAGAAAAAGATACAATATGATCCAATTGATTATGACTGCATCAATTTAGTTGACTTTTAGGTGACGGAAGAGGTTGTAGAGAAAGAGCTTGATCTTCCTAGTAATGTGGATGACTTATTGCGTGAGTATTATAGTTTATTTTCTGATGATTTATTAGAATGTTGTTAGTTTTTAATATAATGATCACACGCGAATTTTATTAGGTGATATTGATGTTGATTTATATTACGGTAATAGTAGTGGTCTTTATACTGCATCTCTTGATTCATCTGCTCAAGAGGGTGAAAATGAAGGTGAAAATGGCCCCACCGAAGCAAATCTATAACAAGATCTTGTGGATTTTGATGATTGATAAATCTTTATGATATTTAGATATTTCTTTTCACTATTTAACTTTTGAGATTGTATTTTGATAAGATCATATGGATTTGGTTGACGACATTTTATGTAATATTTTAAATTTGGAAGATATTTAAGATTTATATTGGACTATAATTATATTTTATGATGTTTATTTATAATTTATTTATTATTTTATTCTAAAACGGTTCTTCCAATTGAACCATTGGTTAGACCAGTTGGACCAGTGAATCAGTAACTAGAGCAGTTTGATGATCGGTCTGGTTTTCAGAACCTTGGATTTTTGTCGTTGATTGTTACTGTTTTAATACTTGATTATTGCTGTTTTAAAGTAGGTTTAATACTTGATTGATGCTGTTTTAATGTAGGTCTAATATTTGATTGTTATTCTTATTTAGTTGTTTTAATGTAGGTTTAATGCTAATTGAAATTTTCCTATTAGGTAGTTTTACATATTGATTGTTGTTATGTATTTC
>NC_029786.2:92794086-92799276 GCF_000816755.2 Arachis ipaensis
ACTTATTAAACCGATTGGACCAGTAAACTGATAAACCAGTAAAGAGAGCAGTTTGATGACCGGTCTGATTTTTTGAACATCAGTATAGCTCGATGTTGTTGAATAAAAAAGACAATATTAAACTATTAACTATGTCCGCGAACTCAATATAAAACTCTTATCACTTCTTAAGCCGCAATTTTTTCATAACGATCAAACATAGTACATATGCGCTTGTCGCATTTTAGCCAAAAAACTTGATATCTTTCTATTTCCATCTAACAAAATAAATCGACACCTCACTATTCTTATGCTTAATTAGTTTCAAGTATCCTAATGTTCACCATAATAAAACCTTTAACCTCACTCATGTAAACAATTATAATATACATCGTGTTATGTGTTCATTAAACATTTAAATTAAGTAATAAAATAAAAAGAAGTTAAGTGGTTAATTTGAAAATAAGCAACTTGATAGAAGTTGATTTCAATGGAAAACTAAATCAGAATTCAATCATCTTTCCTTGCCAATAAAGTTCTTATTTTCCACTTACCATCAAGAAAAGAACCGAAAAAGAAATAAGATTAAATAAGGCAAAAGAATTGAAAACATGAATGCTCCATATTAACACCTATTATTTATATAATTAATGCTCAATATAAAAATGAATGCTTCGTGTGGCAGTGTCGTTCGAAACCATTTAAGTAGGTTCATAAAGGCCTTCTCGTATAATCTAGGAAGCTGCTCCATAATGTACGCTAAATTTTGGGCCATTGTCAAAGCGTTGCAAATTGCTACGTCAGAAAATTTCAAAAATATCGTCATATAATCAAACTCCTTGATGACCATAAATTTCATCAAAGATGGCTCACCTCTCCACCACTTGTGTAGTGCTGCTCTCCTTAAAGATATTCGTAACATGGTAAACCTTATCTAGCTGGCCTATCGAAATTATACTCTCCAAAAAGATAACTCTATTACTGAAATTCTAATAAAGAAGGGTCATGATTTACCTTTTGACCTCCATACTTTTGAGCTACTCGGCCCTTAGACATCATACAAGCTTTGTCTTTTAGTTGCTTTGGCTTCCTTAGATTAAGAGGATGTAGTTAGTGTTGCCATTTTAATTTGTTGTTTGTTTTTTTTTTTTTTTTTTTCGTGATGTCAAAATTAACAGAGCCCAAAGAAAAAGAAAAATAGTGGAGTAAATTGAAAATAAATGAGTATCAAAATTGAGGAGTAATTTTCTACGGTCAAATTATTCATCAAGAAAACATAGAAAATTTGACATTTGTGATATTTGTTAAAAATATATATTAATTTTGACATTTAATTATGGTGTTAAAAAATAAAGTGTTAAAATAACTTTATTTTCTTGTAGTGCCCTGTTGAAATGTTTATTGGGTCTATTAATAGCTTGAATATCTTCCAGACATTTAGCCAAAATGTTTTCATCTTCATTTTTAATATTTACTTAACTAGCTAGGACCTTTTCTTGCATGGAGTCAGAATTCTTATTGTGTTCGACTTTGCCTGCACATATGTGATTATGGCTTATTCCAAACATTGCATTACCTGTGTTGTCATGCACTAGCAACTTGTTTTGCGACGACCATTGAATGAGGCAAATTAGCTGACCTTGTGTATTTGGACGTTGTGGAGTATAATTGGAAGCGATTTTTATATGGCTATTGAAATTTTTTTTGCGAATGGTGTGCTATCAAATAAAGCAAATTTAACATGGGTTAGTTTGGCTCTAAAGGAGGGAGAAAGAAATGATTTGGAAAACTTTAGGCCGATTAGTATGGTTGGTTATCTTTATAAGGTGATAGCGAAGAAGCTTACTAGTAGATTAAGGCCACTAAAGTCGGGGCTTGTTGGAAATGTACAAAACGACATTTGTAGAGGGAAGGAGGATTACAGATGGTGCATTAATATCATGTGAGGTGGTACATTGGTTTAAGAAGAAGGTTCCAGCATGGTGGATTAAATTTGACTTCCAGAAGGTGTATGACAGAGTTAGATAGAGTTTTGTTGATGTGGTGTTGGAGAGGGTGGATTTTGGTGATAAGTGATGGTCATGGATTCGACTTGCCTTTCGACTACATCCATGTCTGTTTTAGTAAATGATGTTCCAACTAAACCATTCTAATTATAGTCTGGTCTTAGGCAAGGGGATCCGCTATCTGTGTTTCTTTTTGTACTTGTTGGTGAGGTGCTAAATAGCATGATTGTGAGGCTACAGGACATTAGGTTTGTGAATCTACTTGAAGTGAGGAAGGAAAGGATCAAGCTGATACATCTACAGTTCGCAAACGACACAATTATTTTTTGCCGTTGCAATACAGAATCAGTCCACAAGTATAAGAGCCTTTGAAGGGATATGAACTTATGACGGGGTTAAAGATCAACTACAAGAAATCGGCATTAATAGCGCTAAATTGTAATGATGATCGGACAAGAAAAGCGTGTCAAATTTTAGGATGCAACGAGTTAACACTACCCATACGCTACTTGGGTACACTTTTGGTGACAAATCCAAAACAGGTTGAAACATGGAGGCTGATGATCAAGCAGGTGGCAGAGAGTTTAAAAGGATGGAAGGGAAAGTTCTTACCAAAAGTGGGGAGACTAGTGTTGATAAAGACGGTGTTGAATAACTTGTCAATGTATTACTTGAGCTTATTTAAGATACCAAAGGTTGTGGCAGCAAAGATAGTATCCTTACAACAAGCTTCTTTTGGAATAAGCAAGATGGGGGTAGAGGGTTGTCAACGGTGAGATGAGACATCTTCAAAGACCAAAAAATCTAGGTGGTCTAGGTGTAGGGGATGTGGATTTAAAAAAATACGGCACTTTTTTTTTTTTTATATGGTGGTGGCGTTTTGACAAAAAGGATTGTCCACTATGGAAAGAAATAGTTTGTTTATGTAATAGGGTGAAGCCGGATATGCCAATAGATGAGCAAAATATGGTTAAGAGCGGGGGCATGTAGTCGGATATAATGAACATTGGATATAATAATGGTTAAAGATTGAATGTGTCCCATAAACGATTGAGAGAACTGGCCAATTCTTTTTATTTATATAATAGCTCCCTGGACGCACGATACGAAAAAATCAAGATCACCCCTGATAAGATAATGGATGCCCTTGGCTTGAATACATCTGGTAAAAATCCCTTTTGTAATATATTCTATCAATAAAATTTTGGTTTTTTTTACATTAGTTCTGTGTTATTAAAATATTTTTGCTGTTGTTGTAGAGGATTGCTTTTCGAACAAAATTGTCTATAAAAAAAATCAATGAGCAGAAGAAAGTTGTTGAAAGCTTTAAAGGTTGTTCTTTATCATTTTTGACAAAGTCTTTGATTGACATGAATGTGGAGAAACCGAAAAATCAACTAAAATTTTAGAGTACATTCATCCTCTTCATCCAAAAGTGCTTCTTGTTGCCAACAACAAGAAACAAAATTTTTCCGGTTCACATGTCTCCCATTCTTCATGTGAACAATATACAAGAATAAAATTGGGCTGCTCATGTGCTCAACTTCCTGATAAAAGAAATTAGAGGGCACAAATTGCAAAACAAATATTTAATAGATGACAGTCTCTTTGCGCTCATGATCATATATTTTCATGAATTCACATACATGATAGGCCGGTGGATAAAATTCCTAGACCACGGTAGGTGCAACATTGAACAAGGGAGAAGCTCGTTAAAAGGATAGAATGTAAGGCGAAAGATAAAATGGTAACTCAACATAAATCATTCCTTTAAATTTTAGTGTATTTGTTTAAAATATATTTTGCTAATTAAACAATTTTCTATTTTAGGGCCTCGTAAGAAGAGCACAACTAAAAGAACAATCAAAAGAAGAAAAAAAAAGAAGAAAAGAAACAAAAAAAATCTGTTATATTGAACTCATCTTTCGAAAGCGAAAGTGTTTCTGAGTATGAGTCTGATTTTGAATATGACTCTGAGGAGACACCAAAAAGAAGAAAACAACCCGAAAGATTGAAAAATATGTAAGTGTTACTTTTCGGTGTCTTTTGTAAATAATTATTTTGTTTATTTATCTCATGTGTTTGTACTTTTTCAAGATGGAATCCAAAAAGAGAAAGCATGTTATTGTGGATTCATTTTCTCAAATAGAGATTGAATTAGATGATGAATAAGATACTATTATTGTAATCCTATGTTCTATTTTTTCATCAAAATTTTCTTTATAAACAAAATTGTTAATTTAATTTTGTGTTATAAAAAAATATGTGTAAATGACTTTATCTACTGCAAAGACTTTTGTGATTGCCATTATTATTTGGAGCTCATCATCTCCTGAAGTTGAAATTGTTCAATCATGGCTACAAAACTTGAGGGTGGAGCTTATCTCTCTTCCTTTGTTGATGCTGTTTTGAAGTAACTGTCTTTACTTGATGTCAACTCAACTCCAATGGCAAAGAAGCTAGCTAACCAAAAGTTGATGCAAAGGCTGCAACTAAATCTCTATTCAGTTCGACCTATGCACGATGATGCTGAGCAGAAGATGATTAGAAATAAGGACTTTTATTAATAACAGCTTATAAATAAGTTATTTTTTTTTAGATTTTTAGTTATAAAAGTACTTATTTTAAACTTGTACTATTTGGATAAATGACTCAAAATACAATTTTTTTACACAAAGAAAATGGATATTAAAATAACGATGATAACAAATACCTTTTAATATTAAATGTTGATTTTACATAACTTAATCACTGAGATTTTATACCACACACAATGTTAACTACAAATTTAATAATAAAAAAAGAGTAGTAGAATAATAAAAAAAAAAATCCTAAAAGGAACATATGTAGTAGGTGGTTCAAATGGAACATTGTATGATAATAATAGTAGAGGATCAGTACTTTCAGCAGATGAAAATGATGGTGGAAGGCCAATACTTATAGCAGATGAAATATTGCGTAAAAATAATGGTGGAAGGCCAATCTTTCCAACAGAAACAAGAAATATTTTTCACAGAGCCAAGAATGAAAGTAGCTCAATGGTCTCTTTTATTTTGTAGTCAATTTTTTTAATGGGAGTGATAAAATAACTTTTCGAGAAGTAATATTTTTCTACTTTTTCAAAAGCTCTCAATTAACTTGTTGAAAAGTTAAAAATATTTCTCAAAAATGGTACCAAATACGCGTAATGTAAGTTTTCATAATC
>NC_029786.2:92799420-92824538 GCF_000816755.2 Arachis ipaensis
AAAAAAAAAAAAAAAAAACTCTTGCTATTTCCCAAATGGGCTTCAAGAAATCAAGAAATGGCTTCTTGATCTCCAAGATGCTCTACATGGCTGATGACCTACTTGATGAACTTTCCACTAAAGCTGACGCTGCCACTCCCACTCAAAGGGATCTAGGTAACTATTCTTCCATGTATCACTCCATCGTTGATTCAATCTTAGAAGATAGTGATGATGATGATTATGAGATGGGAGTAGTTGACCTAGTTGATAAACTAGAGTCTATTGTTAAAGAGCAAAATGGTCTTCGTCTAAAAGGAGAGCCTGTCAAAGATCTAGAGGACATGTCATGGAGAATTGAGTTATCTCTGGTTGAAAGTTTTGAGATATTTGGAAGGGATAGTGATAAAGAAGCCATCGTAGATGATCTTGTTAGCTAAAATATCTGTGATCCCTATTGTGAAAATGGAAGGAGTTGGAAGAACTATCTTAGCTTAGTTGGTTTACAATGATGCCTGGATGAGAAATTTGACATTAAAGCATGGGTATGTGTTTTTGACCTGACATTGTTAAGGTTACAAAGACCTTAATAGAAGCAGCAAGTGGTAATTCTTAAAACGGGAATGATTTAGATTTACTTCAAACTGAGTTGAAGGATAAGTTGACGGGGAAGAAATTCTTAATAGTTTTGGATTAGGTGTGGATTGATAATGAGCAAAAAAATTTAAAAATATTGTAAGAATTTTATACATTATAATATTTTAGAAGTTCATCGCTCAACATATAATGAGCAAATTGTTTAGCAAACAAAAATAAAGAACCGTGATCATGAACTAAATTTTTTAAATAATTGTACAAAATATTAGGAGAAAAAATAAAAGGCATAAGATTATATGAGAAGAAATAAAAAAAAGTGCGAAGTAATAGAAAATAAATAAAAAATAAAAAATAAGGCTAAACACTACCTAAGAAGATTAAAAAGTAATATGTTAAAAAAAAGGTTTAATTACTCTGCAAGTCCCTATAGTTTCATCGAATTTTCAATTAGGTCCCTATACTTTTTTTCTTTTCAATTGGGTCCCTATAAATTATTTTTTTTCAATTTAGTCCCTATTAACGTTAAACGTCAAAAAATGTTAGTGAATTGTGAAATTATTTGTATACCCTTAGGGACCTAATTGAAAAGAAAAAAAAAAGAATAAGGACCTAATTGAAAATTTAGTAAAATTACAAATATTCAATGAAAGATATTATTATAATCCCTATTCAATGATTCTACGACATGAAAAATATTCCTATAATCCCTTTTATTTTGTCACTATCATTCTTTTGCTTATTGATATACAAATTGTACTAAAAATACCTTATATTTTTTCTTGACTTTTAAAATACCTTATGTTAAGAACATACAAAAAAAAGTAATGGATAAAATGAAACAGAAATAGTAGTAATAAGTATATATAAAATTCAGCTTCTATCATTCAAGTATTCATTATGATTATGTAACATTTTACATCTATGTGGATTCATGAAATATAATTTGTAAACCATAGAAAACCTCAAGGCTATTAAGTATTTGTGTTATTGAAATGTAAAATTTAAAAACAAAAACCATAAAAAAAAATGTAATTTCAATATAATACAGATAATCTGAAAATTAATTCTTGTGTTGCAGCCTCCCACTCTCTGTAAGTTTATTTCATCCATGTGATTAATAGAACTACTTCTGGAGGTTATTATAAATTAGGAATAGTTTCTGAATTGAAACTAGAAACTAGAACTTACATAAGCACTAAGCTATTATAATATGCAATGATGCATAAGCATAATAACCCTATTCTGTTGTCTGCATACAATTTTAGCCTAACTCCCTGCATTTCAATAATCATTGTTTATTACTTAAGTACCTAATTAATTATGAGTAATTGGTGAAGTTTAATTAATTACCTCACAAACCCGGCGTTCTATGGCTACTTATAAACAGTTAATTACTCTTTCCTTCTCGCTTGCTGTGGTTCAAAGCATATCCGTCTATATGCCTGATGAAATACTCCTATATATAAACAAATTCCAAAATAATTAAACTAGTTAATTCATCATTAAGATCACTGAGGAGAATCATATATAAATACCTGAAATGCATAGGCTTCATGGGAGCTAATGGAAGCATGGAAAATGACATACTGCATATCCGTTAAGGTGCAAACGGTATCAAACATGAGTCTGGGACGGTCCTTACAATCTATGCTTACAATTGAATAACCCTTTTCATCAACAGCTTTCAATCTTCACCATTCTCTTCACCATTATCAAACATGACGACCGACGCTCACGCCGCCAAGGAAAACGACGACGACGCAGATGAACGGTGGAGAAACGCCACTAATCCAGAGAGAAAGCACTGCCTAGGGTTCTTTAAGTTTGGAGCAAAATGCTAAGGGTAGTTTTGGCATTTTGAAAAAATGGAAGTGAGTTTAATTAGTTATTTTAATTCAAACACGAAAATATTCGATTTTTGAACAAAATATTCTGTTATCTTATACGATTTTGTTCCGGCAGGGACTAAATTGAAAAAAAATGTATAGGGACCTAATTGAAAAGAAAAAAAGTATAGGGACCTAATTGAAAATTCGGTGAAACTATAGAGACCAACAGAATAATTAAACCTAAAAAAAAATTATAAAATGACAATTTTACTAAAATATTTACGATAAAACTATAAAGGAAAATATGAAGAAAAGACGAAGAATACGTCGAGTACCTGTCTTTGGATCAACAGCAACGGATCCAATAACAATAACATCTACTTTTATCTTTTCATCTAACCCAATTGGCCGTCCGTGCTTGGCAACCCCAACAGAAGTGCAGGCTTCCTTGATGGTACCCGGAGGTAACATATTGGATTGAAGTATAGGGAAAAATCCTGCCCTTAAGCGTGGCTGAGGAATTAAAAACTTTTTATCTGAGAGATTGAGAAACACCAACTTGTTTCTCACCTCACCAAATATTTCTTTTCTTATTCTTTCATAGTTTTATTATGATATCAAAGTCCTTAAGGAGAATACATAAGTTATCATCTTTTCGGTGAGAAATCAGCGTGCTTCTTTTTATTGATAAAAATAATTTGGTTCTTGCTACTGATTTGATACTTTCTCACCTCTCCAAATAATCCATGTTTTTCGTCTTATCTTTCTAATTCCAATGGACTCAAATTACCGAGCTCTGCGTGCCCCCTGTCTTATCGCGCCCCTCTCTCTCATCGTGTTCTATACGCCCTCTGAAAATCACTCTTATCGCGCTCTACGCGCCCTCTGAAGATCGTTGCTTGCTCTTTCTCCCTCAAAAACAACATCTCCTTCTATGTTTTTGCATCACCGTGCCGCACGCATTTTTCTCAACCATTTCATTGGAACTTATCCAAGTTGTGGATTATTGACATCTTCCATCCACCAGCTTGTGGGGGCATATTAAATTCTTATTTTATTTTCATTTGTTATCTTATCTTTTTCTTTTAGAAACAAAATTTGTCATGCTTATCTCTTTTTAAGTCAGTTATGCTTATCTTTTTCTAATAGAATTATCTAGAGATTCTAGTTGTTTTAACTTATTTTGAATTTCAAAATCAGTTTAGCAACTAGTATAAATGGATAGCATTGTTCTCCCATAATATACAACAACATACAATAAAAATTATTCATCTTTTTTTTCTTATTCTTTCATAATTTATTAGTTTATGTAAAAATATTAGAAGTTATCTAATATATCAAGAGTTCATTATGTCATTATTTGATTTTTCTTTTTATACATTATAAATGAATTGACAGAAGATAGATAGATAAATAAATAAATAAACTTTTCATAAGATAAAATTTATTTTACAAATAAGATATGAATTATTAGAATTTAAACCATATATGAAATATAAAAATTTGTATGTCACTCATTCACTGTAACACTACTTTGGGCTCTCTTTTAATATATTATAGCTGCATTTGGAAAAGAGATTGAGTCTCAGAGATAAAAACTATGAATTAAATCTCTGTATTGTATTTTGTAACACCCTAACTTTCAGCACGTCATGATCGCACCAAAAGTGAGGCGTTACTGACCTGTTTTCCTTATTTACTATTTAATATTGAGCCTTTAGTTCGATATCGCGTTTCAATTTTTAAGAAAATGTCGGAAAATTTTGTTTCTCATCAATCAAAATTATTCATCAACGAACACAAGTAATAATAATCACATAATTATTAATAATGATAAATATTATACAAAAGAATTCAAATGAGACTCAGGTACAATTACTATCCCTCTGTATAAAATAAAATCTTAAATGACAACGGCGAGAGAATTCTATGAAAGCAACTCAACACATAACTTAACTCAAATAAGACTAATAATCGCCCGCAGCTTCAAACTAAGTCTTCGAACCTATGTCACTGAAAGGGTGAAAGATTTTGGGGTGAGAACAAATCACACGTTCTCAGTAGGAAATGGGAATACCGTAAAAATAATGATTAACATGCAAATAAATTGCAATAAGACAAACAGTAAAATCATAGAGAAACAAGATAAGCAAACACAATCAAATACAAATATGCAAACAATATGATGCATGCCTGTTCCTAGCACAAGCCATGAGCTCATGCGTCGGTTGTCTACCCGCAACCCGACGTTACTCGGAGTGAACCCCGAATATAGTCCCTTTACTGTGTCAATTAGACACCTTAGCATCACGGTTACCCGTGTCAATTAGGCCTCATTATAATAACATTTTAACGTGTATCACAGTAAGGAACAGTGCTATCAGTTAGACGAACATTCTCGCATTAGCAATCTCAGACTATCCGTTAGGTGGGCACTTTCGCATTAGCAGTTTAGCACAAAGGCCCAATTAAACATACAATATGCTATCAGTTAGGCGGACATTCCCGCATTAGCAATCTTAGGCTATCAGTTAGGCGGGCACTTCCGCATTAGCACTCGGCACAAAGGCCCATTCGAACATACAATATCAATTACCCTTTCTTTCCTAGTTTCTCATTCCTTTCCTTTCCCTTTAAGTATCTTTTCCATCCTTTATTTCTCACTTTCTTTCCTTTCCATTATGCCTCCGCATCACCTTACAGTTAAGCACACCTCCGAATCACCAAGTAGCTAAATGTACCTCCACATCACTATGAAACTAGGCGTACCTCCGCATCACCTTTTAACTTTAAATATGTCCTAGGGATGACTTACACACCTTTGATTAACTATATTCATATATGCTGCCAAATTTATATACCCTTTGGATCTAAATCAAAGTTTTACCGCATTTAGATTAGAATTGAATTTGATAACAAGTTCAATAAAACCTACTGCTGCACTTAAGAAGGTTTCAGAAAAATACAGCAGGCAGCTCTATTTTTGAAAAATCTATAATAAATTCAATTCTAATTTGTTACTTCTAGATTTTGGTGAGGATACACTACACCCATAAGTTTTAGGAAAATCAAGTTTCAGATTCATAGCACCTCGTTTGGTTAGTTAAGTGTCAATTGGAAGTGCTGTCCTGTTTTTTAGTAATTGGTTCTGAATTTTCTGCGAACAGCCCAGCTTCCAAGAGACATAACTAACTCTACAAAATAGCAGTGGATATGAAATTTGTACTCACTTAAAATAGACTGATAGATCTTTAAAATCCTTTTAGAAGCAACTCAAAATTCCAAACAAATCGAAAGTTATAGCAGCTGAAAGTTGGTACTGCAAAACCAGAAAACTCAGAAAATTCTGCAGCAACCACTAAACTTCAAAATTTCATATCTTCCAAACCACTTGGCCAAATTTCCTGAAATTTTTATGGAGTAATCTTAACTCATTGAAGTTTGATAGAAAAATAGGTTGGTTCGAAAATCATGTCTGTATTGCTCCCAGTTTTTATTTTGAGTTGCTGTCCAAACTGTTTAGAAATTTCTGCAGTAAAACTTCTTAACTTTCACTAACCAAATTTAGTCCTCTAGGTTTCCAACTTATACCAATCAACCATTCCCATTACTCATCACCATATCTACTTAAATTATGTCATAACCCTGCCCCGAAACCTCAGTTCCATATACATATCAGAAATTTATGTGCTTTATATCAGATAATCACACTTTTATAGCATTAGAAATCTGCATTAAGAAATTTTAATAACCCTTCATACCAAACCTTATATTCAAGCCTAAAATTCCTCTAAAACCACAATTCTAACTTTCTTTTGACTAAACAAAGTTGCTCAAGAACTCTTAATTCAATATATCACAATTTCATATCATAAGTGTAACGTAACTATATTATCAGAGCATCCATTCTTCAGCATCTCATCTATAACAACATCTCTCAAGTTCTGATTCATCAAATGAATTTCCAGCAGCCATAGCAACATTTCATACACAAAATCATCATCATTAAGTACTAGCAGCAAGTATAACTTCAAAATACACAACATTGTCAATAATTACTACATTAAATCATTAAATCATTAAACCAATCACCAACTACAGCTATGATTCAACTCAATTCCAACAATTATTCATACAAAGCAACCATAAACCATTTGCAGTTACTCATTTAGTTTTATTGGCATTCATAACTTAAAATATTTATTTTTAAAACAAATTCCCTACCTCAGTTAGTTGAAACCGCAGAATTTAAATGCGACAAACCCTCTTACTCTAAATTCACAGCACCAGCAGCTTAGAACCAGCAGTAGCAACAACAGTAACATTATCAATAATCATAGCTATAGGGCCTGAAATGAAATAAAACGAGAACAGGGTAACAAATGAAATAGTAGCAGAGCAAGAATGGAAACAGAACAAATTAGAGGAAGGGATCTAGACCATATCAGAGGTACTTCAACGGCATCCCCTTTTTTATTAAAACCGCAACAGTGACTATGGCAGCAGCGGTGGCGGCTGAACAGCCCTCTGTCTCTCGGCACAAGCCTCACATGACTCCTTTCCTTATTCTCAAGTCCCCTCTCTCCTTTCGCACATGCAACAGATGATGCTGACTGTAGTAGCAGCGGCAGTGCTAGAGCCTTCGGTGGTGGCGACGGGGTCACGGCGTGGCGGCGGTGACAGAGCCCTGGCAATGGTGTCAGGCTCCTTTCCTCAGCGGCATCCTCCCCTTTCTCGGCCCTGATTCGCATCTCCGGCGTCGCAACAGTGGGCTTCTCTCCTCGGCCACGGGCTCGCGTTCCTCTCTCGCGTTTCTACTCTCGACGGTGACGTGGTGCGGTGACGGGCGATGGCGAGCTGGACGCGACGGCACAGCAGCAGCTTCCCCCTCCTTCCTCTTCCTCTTTCGAAAGCCCTCTTCCTCTATTTCCCTTTTCTCAGAATTCCCCTCTCTTTCTTTCTTCTTTCCACTGTTACAGCCCGTTTGGACACCTTTAAACGATGGAATTAGAATTCAATTCCATCAAAAAATGAATTCCTAAAGAAATAGAATTCAATTCATAGTTTGGAACAACTAACTCATTTAATGAGATAGAATTGAATTCCATTGTTTGGAATGACTTGTTGATGAATTACATTATTTCTCTAAGACATTTTTATCCCTCAATAAATATATTCCATCCTACCCCGCTCTTTTGATTAATTTCTTTTGCTAAAACCATTTGTTCCTTGAGAGTCTTCAAACAATTTAGAACTTTACTCTTATTAATGCTCATAGAAAATTTCTCATTAATTTCCTCCACCACCTTTCTATAAGATTCAGCCGAAAAAGTTCTATCTTCCTTTTGACCCTTATTCTTTTGCTCCTTAAGAACTTCAAGTATTAAGCCATCCATTTCCATGGTCCATTTAAAGTAGGTATCACACTCATTTTTTCCTTCAACATCACTAACTTTTTCGGAATCCATATCACCACCTATTGTTATATCACAAGTAAAAAAAGTAGAAGTACAATTATCACAATAAATCTAAATTAAAATAATAAACAACAATTTATTAAACAAATACATTACATAAAATTGAAGTATTTAACTTATTTCACAAATAACAAGAGTATATGATATATGTAAATCTAACTAATACATAAACTCATGTTCAATTCAAAGCAACTAGAATAAACAAATGCTCACACGTACACAAAATAATAAGAAATTAATGTTGTCTACGAATATAATCATTCCACATTTTCGTGGCTATAGTATCCCTCAAAATCTCTCCCCTTCGTCCATCTTCCCCTCTAATAATATTTTCATGACTTGCTCTATCTTCGGGTACATTATTCATTAGATCTCTATCAACTTGTACAATAATTTCTTCATCAGGATCAAAATCCATTAAGAAATTATGCAAAATACAACAAGCTATGATGATTTCACTGACTATGTCTACATTATATCTAGACATCTCTGACAGGATTGGAAATCTATTCTTCAAGACACCAAAAGCTCTTTCAATTGCATTGCGCAATGAAGAATGTCTTAAGTTAAACAACTCTTTTGGATTTTCAGGAGGATGTCGAGAATATTCCCTTAAATGATATCGAGTACTTCGATATGGAGTGATGAACCCCGACCTCAACATATAACCAGCATCAGCTAGGTAAAATTTACCTAAAATAAATTGTAAAATACATATGTAAATATTATAAGCTTTTTAAAAACATACAATAACAACAAATTTATATTTGGAAAAATGACAAAATATCTTGAAGAACATTTAGATTATCTTCATTATGAATTGCATTTTCTAAAATTCTTGAATCTGAAGCGGAGCCCTCCCACCCAGGTAAGACATAAGTAAATTTCAAATCAAATGTGCAAGCTGCCAATACATTCATGGTAGGAAAACATTTTCTTCCTCTATACCTTGACACATCTTCTTTAGGAACCTTAACTTGGATATGTGTTCCATCCAAAGCACCAATACAATTCTAAAGTTTCAACATAAATTAATAGTTACGACCATGTGTTAGTACAAAAATTTATTAAAAAGTTTACATTTATACAAAAAATATACCTTGAAGTAAGGATAAAATCTTCCTCCACTATTGAATATTTCGGGTGGGACAGTTTAGCCGTTCACTTGAACTAAAAAATGATCCTCTAAGGTTATTATAGCTCTAAGGACTTGGTGAAAATGTCGACTAATAGTCTCAGTAGACCGACGAAAGAAAAAACCTTCTACCCGAGTACTTGAATGACCACTTAAAATATGTAAAAATTTTGCCACTTGCTCTTCAACAATACTATATTGGTTATCTCTAAGAAGCCCTCGTTGACGAAGTATTGCAACTAATCTAGTGAAAGCATCATAACTCATACGTATTATAGAACGTGAGTTATAATGTGTTTCTAATTGAGCAATCAATTCTCGACGTATTTGTTCTCTACTATGACATTGAGATTGGGTGATTGATCTTTCAATACAAGACATTTGCCGAATCATATATCGCATACAAGCCAAATAGCCCGCAAAAGTAACTATGGCTAAAATTGCATTTATTTCAGATTCTATCATATTTGATACCTACATAATATCAAAGTAATAAAGAAACGGTATGTTGATGATAATAAAGAAACAGAATGACATTGCATTGGATGGGAAAAGGATACATGTTTAAAGAAAGAAACTTAGTTTCCTCTTATACCCAAAAGAACCATCGCATGAAAGGGATGACATCACAATCTTGAAAATTAATTAACAGTAAAAGGCTCAAAACAAAATAGCCATTCCAAATTTGTAATCCATGTGTCAAAATATCTTTCATCGAGAACGGTTCTTTAATTGAGTCCTATCCAATTTAACATGGGAGCAACAAAATAATCTATAATGAAATAGTCTGTGATTTACATAAAACAATACACCACACTATAACAATCACCAAACAGTAGCAACAAAACCAATTATACATGAGAACCGCGGGCTAAAAATAAAATCATAAGTTGTTGTGGGTATGAGCATGAAGAAGTGATCAGTCATCAAACAGATTGGAATCGCGTGCTCAAAATAAAAACAAAGATTGAAGATTATGACCATCAGCAATAACAAGCCAAAAAATCATGACAATTTATGGAACTAGAAATCAAATTAGACATTTCATCAAACAGATTGTGCACATTAAACAAATACACAAATCTAGAGTATGGGTAACAAATTTTTGCCAAAGTAATCAACATTCTCCTACCTCTAATTCCAGCTCCTAGCAATTGACAGAGTGAAGAGTTTGTGTTGCTCAAAGAGGAAGGCTTCACGGCACTGCAACAAAGAGCTTGCACCTTGTTAGAGAATGGTGAAAGTAGCGAACAACCTTGACGAACACAAACAGGGCTTCACGGTGTGCAGCTTCAATCCTCCAACAAATAAGCAAAATAGGGTTTAAGAAAGTGAAGGGATTATGGAATATTATAATTTGGACAGGAGTATTTTTGATATTGCACAGTTTAAGTGAGATTTAGGTGATAATTGATTTTGAAATCAGACCAAAGTAGGTCTGATTTGTAAATGGGGTTAAATGAGAATTGGAATTCTCACCGAAATTCAACTTCATGTTTTTTCTATTCCAAAGCAAGGAATAGAATTCAATTCATCTATGATTTCAAATTAGATGCATTCCAAATAGGCTGTTAGTGTATGTGTGTGTCTTGTGTCGGTGTGGGTAAAAGGGAAAGGGGAATAGTAATGGTGAGTGAGTGGCATGGAGAAAGTGAACGTGGCTCACTGAGGGGTAAACAACTGGGGGCTATGTGTGTATGAGTTGAGTAATAGGGGTTAGGATTAATGAAATTAGGGTTTTTAATTGGAAATTTAGGGTTAAGATAGAGTATTAATTTAAAACTAAATTTAACCTAATATAATTAACTTTAAATATAGAGTATATATCCATTTTGGTCCTCAAAGAATTTTAAACCAGACATTTTAGTCCCCAACTAAAATTAATTACTCGATTGGTCCCTAACAATTAACTCCGTCAGTCATTTAGGTCCTTGGCTCCGTCAACTCTAATGGAAGACAAAATGATTCCTGAAAACTCTAACATGGGACAAAATGATCCCTGACAACTCTAACAAGGGACAAAATGATCCCTGACCCCTTTATTCGAAAACGATACTGTTCTTCCCCAATTTTTGTCATATCTTGCATAACCCTAACATTCATACTCTCCTTCTTCACCTTCACAGTCTTTGTTTTCATGTTTTCCTTCCTCTTCTTTAACTCCAAGATTAAGCCATGGTGTAATTGTCACACGTGTCGCACCTACCTCAAGATGTCATGGACCACATACTTCCTAAATATTTATGACTGGTACATCCACCTCCTCTGCACTTCACCCACCAAAATCATCTACTTTCACGTCTTTGATAACATCACCTCCAACCCCGACAACGTCCACGACATCCTCATGACCAATTTTCATAACTACTCCAGGGGCACGCCTTTCTCCACTCTTTGACAACCAATATAGATTGTTGGACATTAGGACATCATGAGAAGATTCTCCTTCGACATCATATGCAAATTCTCATTTCAAATAGACACCGAGTGTTTCATTCCTTCTTTTCCAGAGTCTAAGTTGGCAGACAACTTTGACCTTGCATCCAAGCTATTACAACGAGCAATGTCGTCGTTGCCGCTCGTATGGAAACTGAAGCGATTACTGAATATTGGTTCGGAGAAGAAGCTGAATGAAGCAATCGGAATGGTGGATAATGTGGTCATGGAGATGTTAGGGCAGAGGAGGAGGGAGATGGCAACGACGACGACGAGTCTTAACAAATCAGACTTGCTGTCTAGATTCATGGGATCCATCAAAGACGACAACTAGTTGAGAGACATAGACATTAGTTTCCTGAGTATGAATTGGTTGAGAACAAGTTGAGGATTTTTTTTTCTTGTGAACATTAAGTTTATAGAGTGTGCATTGTGTAGTTTGAAGTTACAGTGTTAGACTGTTAGTGTTATGCGAGATATGATAAAAATTGGGAGAGAACAGTGTTGTTTCCGAACAGAGGAGATCAGGGACCATTTTGTTCCCTGTTAGAGTTGCAGGGACTATTTTGTCCTCCGTTAGAACTAACGGAGTAAAGGATCTAAGTGACTGACGGAGTTAATTGTTAGGGACCAATCGAGTAATTAATTTTAGTTGGGGACTAAAGTGTTCAGTCTAAAATTCTTTGAGGACCAAAATGGGTATATACTCTTAAATATATTATTTATTTTTCAAATTACAAATTATTTGTAGTTAAAACACTTTAATTTAAAATTATAGATAAATAAATAAATTTTCTTTTAGTTCATATTATTAGTCAAAACTTTAAATTTACATTAAAAGTGTCATAATAATAATTATAAAAATTTTTAGTTACAAATATTAAAATTCTACAATTTATACATATTAATACTCTTAATATTACATTATTTGGTCTACTTATGCATATATACATAAGATTCAACTACTCCTTATTTCTTAATCTCTCATACTAATTAGCAAAAATTCTTTCAAGTAAGTTTAAATTTGTCATATTTTCTTACTAAATAAATTCAAATATATCATAATTATAAAATTAATTCATAATTTTAAATTTATATTTTGGTATTTTTTATTATTTTCTAAACTCAAGAAAATTCAAATTTAGCACATCTCCTTACTAGGTATATTTAAATATGTCATTATTATAAAACTAATTTATATTTTTGGTGTTTCTCATTCTCATTCATTTTTTTAAAAATTTTTCAATATATTCTATAAAATATTTTTAATATAAAATAATTTAAATTTAACATTAATTTATATATTATTTAATTAATTTTTAAATAATATAATACTTATTAAAATACACTATATAGTATAATTAATTTACCTCTCCATGTATGGCACATGTCTCCCTTTAATTTAAGATAAATGTAAAAATTAAAGGATGGATTTAGAATTTAAAAATTTAAATAAAAGTATTTTTAAAATAAAATGTTATAAAAATTTCAGTCTATATCCCTAAAAGCTTCTAATATTCTTATTTTTGTAAAGATACTAAAAGAATCAAAATTTTATATCTCAAAACTAAAATTTTAATTTTAATCTCTTATCATCAAATATAATATTCAATCTAAGTTTTTGAGTAAGGTACCAACCCGGCCCCTGTCTATTTATCCGAATGACAACACGACCTTTGACAAAAAAAAACGATCTGTTTCGGACCTTGATCCTGTGCTTCGGTTGCCAACACGGTCCTTCTGTCACTTTCACGGTGAAAGATTGACGGAAATTGCTGACATGTCTAGATAAGCGGATAAGGTGGATGGCTAAGGTGGCTAGGTGGAAGGAGAAAGTGAGTGAGTTAGAGGACAGAGTTTCTGGCTTAAAGTTGTAGATTAAAAATTCTAGGCATGTTAAGGGTATTAGGGGTTTTAGTTACCCATTGATGGCTATTGTTTTTGTCTTTCGAGTTGTATTTGCAAATTTTTTCCAATAAATTGGGTAGGTGATAATAATTCTATACTGTTTTTCTTTTGGAAATGCCTGTGGCTAAAGTAGTTGTATCACATGACAATGTAAATTTGATTTTACTAAATGGAATAGTTCTGTTGGTTGTCTGAAAAAGATTGATTGTGTTGAAAAACTATAATGTGTTATAATCCAAATCTTACAATCTATAAAAAGCAATTCAATTATAACTAATAATAATATGTAACATTAACAAAGTCATAAAATTACCAAATGTCTACATCATGTGCATAAGGTGACTCCAAAAGTGGGCAACATATAGCCCTGTACCAACATCAGAGACACAAAGATAAACAGAGTATTATAGATTCATAATGGACATAGCTTATCAAAAAAGTAACCAAAAGAGTGTTTGTTATGGCTGTTTATAAACTAGTTTCTCAAAAAGATACCTATATTTGTTAAAATATAAATCTAGGACTACACTTTTAGTTCTTCCTAAGTGGCCTAAATCCAGGAATGGGAATGAACTTGAATAATCTTGATGCAGTCCCGAATGTTGCTGTTGCTATTGCGCGACACTAACTTCACTTTGTTGAGTTGGTTTAGGCACTGCAGATCCACTAGGAGCATTAATTACATTGTTGGATGAAAGTTGTGTGTTGGATGGAGCAAGAGGCCTCAAATAAGGTCCAATGATGGGAGGACTTTGATTCACCATAGAAGCAGGAACAAAGGTGGATGTAGTTGGTGGCCTAACAATTGATTGCTTCATCCTTTGTGGAGGTGGAATATTCAAGTTAATAGTTCAGATACTCCCTGTAAACAACAAATAATGTATTAAGTGCAAAAAAAAATTAGATATTTTTCTTTATAATGTAATTATGATTTATATTAAAACTTCTGCTTGGGGAGCAGACTGTGAAAGTGAAATTTCATCTCATTGTCCCACTGTTATGCCTCCTTTTGAAACTGATTTAGGTAGTTTCTTTTTTTATTTTTTTTTTGTTTTTGCTTTCATTTATAGTTACAAATAATGTACAACTCATGTCTAGGCAACAACAATTTCATGAACACATATTTCAATAAGTAACCCTGCAAACTACTCACCACCAGATCCAGAGAAGTTCCTGCAACATTGACATTCGGATTGTTTTCCTCAACAACCTGATCCTGTATGGATCATTATACAGAGATGACAATTAAACCCATTATCATTTTGTTTAATAACAATTAAACCCCTTTCCAACCTATAATGTCACACTTAAAACCCTTAACCATTTAGGTTATATGAGAAATTGATCCCTAAAGTGATCATACCTGTGTGGTGATAGCAGAGTCCACTGTTGGAACACTCCTCTTCATAGCTCTCCTTTCCTTCTTGGTCATAGGCTTCTAATTAGGATCTTTAGGTGGATTGGATCAAATTTTGTAGTAATGACTTGTTTGGCCACACTTGTTACAACTTACAAGTGACTTCAAATGTCTTCTTGGCCTTGTTGGAATGCATCTCTGTCTCAACTGAATCCATTCTTCTCTTCATTTTTGGACAATGAGCAACTTTTTTATATGTGGGAGGTAATGAATTTGGTAAATCAATTGGGATCAAGTATTCTTCACTATTAATTGGTTTAATGCAATGTGAGTAGGCTAATCTGATAGCATCTATTATGAGCCATTTGTACACAAAGTCCTCTGGCCTCAACCTCATCTTAGCTATGGCTGCAACCGCATGTTTGCAAGACATGCCTGCAAACAAATACATAAAACATACCAACTATTTAAGGAGATATTTATGTCCAACAAACTAACCATGTAAGAAGACATACATTTATAAAACAGACTAACCATGTAAGAAGATATTTATATTAGATAAACAAACCAACCAAGTTAAAAAGATGGAGTTATATTAAACAGACTATTTCATGTAAGAAGATATTTAACGAGTCTTAAACAAACCAACCAAATCACATGATGGAGTTATATCAAACAGACCAACCATGTAAGAAGATAAGCTGTATATGAGTTAGTTGCCAGATATTGCAGGTACATGTCCTATTTTGCAAGTTTACTCCAATTTTGTACCCTTGCATTTGAACTTCAAATAGTACCCTCTCACTATCACCAGCCCAGACTGCTGTCCACTTGGTACTCTTGGACTTGATAAATTGATCAAATTTCTTTTGTTGCACAAGGGCCAAGATACGAGAACCTCTTTTGTGCATAGCCATTTTTCTCATGATATAACACCTCAAGTCTTCACATATTATCAGAATTGGCTTCTTCCTGTATTTGACAATCTTGGCTTTCACACCTCATATATGTTATTTGTTATGTTGTCAATCTTGGGCCCATGACTGAAATATGCCTTGTACCACACACCAGGTTCAAACTTCTGCATATACTTCTAGGCTCCCTCATTCAATGTCTTTAACTTCTCCATGGTATTGCTGAATTCTTGAAATGTTGTACACCTAGAGCACTCCCAAATCATATTCTTAGTTTGTTCATCTTTACAATATTTTATGAAATTCTTCCAAATATGAAGAACGCAGTTTTCGGAATGCGCATTAGGGTTCACTTCCTTTATTGCTAGCTCCAAACCCTTCAACCAAGGATAGTCTTCACTTGCATAAGCTGCTCTCAACCTATATTTCTCATTCTTAATATATAATACATATTTACCTTCATACAAAAAATAATCTTTCAGAGCTTTCTTGAAGACTTCTATAGTGGAGAAAAATTGTCCAACCTTAAATTTTACCTCACCATATTCAGTTTTTTCATTAAAGAGTCATAGGCTGTTCTGTCCTCATCATCTTCAGATGAAACTGGACTATTGAACACCACACTTTCATAGTCATAAGGTTTCTCATATTCACTATTCAATTCTGCTGTAGTTGGGTTAGGTACATGATCTTCAGCTCCATCAGCAACATTTGTTACATCCCCTCCAATAGGCCCAGTTTTTCTAATCCTTCTTGGGCCTCCAACATCTGGGCCAAGCCCACTGTTCTCACTCTATATTCCTTGCTTATTAAACCCATCTCTAAGCACATATATTTTCTAGAGGCTCTTTTCTTAGCAGTTCTAGGTGACATCTTTGGCTTACTATCTGCTAACTTAAGTCTTTTTTTCTTATCTACACCAGTCTTATTGCTTCCTTTAGGTGACATCCTCTCTTTAAGCTGACTCTTCTGCTTGTTCTTCTTCTTCTTCAAACTATCATCACTGTTACTATCATCAGACTCATATCCATGAGAAGGAGCCTTATAAGCCTCATCCTTAGCACTTTTATATCCATCGTCAGAGGAAGATGATGATGAATAAGAGGATGAGCCCTCACTAGAAATCACAACTTCCTCGCCAACTCCATCACTAACTACCTCTGGCAGATCCACAAATGATCAAAGTAGATATAAAATTCATATGTCTCACTGTTTTTAATAATACCCTCCCTCATTTCATTAATCTCTTTATCCACGTTAATGGCATGAAGTCCAGACTTCAAATCAAAGGTAGTCATATTACACCAGTTCATAGTCTTATACTTCAAGTAGCCTAACTTTTTAATCAAAGCCACCAAACCAAAATAATTAATCAGGTCAACATCCAATGGTGAAAACCTATGGACTTTTCCATGCAAATATGTAAGAATTCCTTCATTATCCTTCTTAAAATTTTCTCCATGGTGAAACACATGGGTAACCAGACATTCAGCCATCTGAAAAAATAAAAAATCTTTATTAAATCCTAATTAAAAAATCTAAATATGTAACACATTTTTTAATCTGACATCAATATAAACACCCAATCCTAATAATCTGTTCCAACTTTCTTTAATTTATTACAAAAAAATTTTTTTTTAATACATTTCTACACTTTCATGTTATTTAAATACATAAAACTCCTAAAACATGGCAACAGAAATAATATTTTAACCTTTTTAAACCCTACTTTACGGCTGAATACAGACAGCAATGGTTACATGACAAATTGAGCACCACACACAAAAATAGATAAAAGGATAATAACGACACTAACCTCAACAATCTGTGCTGTCTACAGAATCATCCAAGTTCCATCAACAGCGGTGTCCAACTACCACCAACTTCACCGTGAGAGGCTTTGTCAGCAACTTTATCATCACTTATCACTCGCTAGATAGAGAAAAAGGTTCCTGCTAGGGTTCAGAAAGTAATTGTAAAAGAAGGTCAAAGAATTTTTTTGAGAGAACATATAAAGCACGAAACGAAATGGCTTCTGGAGAGGTCAAAACGACGTCGTTTGTATGACGTGGAAGAGGATAGATAAGTTCCCGTCCTTTTCAACAAGTCACGTGGACTTTCATTTTTCACCTAACCACTTTAGCCATTCACCTCATTTTTTTATTTAGATATGTTAGTAATTTCTGTCAATCTTTCGCTATAAAAATAATAGAAAGATTGCGTTGACAACTGAAGCACAAAAAATCGTTTTTTTTTTCATCAAAAATCGTATTATCATTTGTATAAATAGATAGATGTTGGATTGGTACTTTAGTGTTTAGTTTAAGTTTTTCTATCTTAATTCTACCTCCAAGAAATAAATGCACCCTAGGTAGCGTTTGGTGGAGAGACAGAGACGGAAAGACTAAAACCGAGAGACAGAGACTAAGAGACAGAGATTGAAATAAATTTCAGTATTCTGTTTGGTATAAAATGAGAGACATGAATTGAAACAAGAATAAAACTCTAATTTAATTTGTACAAAGGGTAAAATTAGAATTAATTAATTGAAATGAGAGTATTTTAGGTATAAAATATTATTAAAGTTTCAGTCTCCATCTCTAAAAATTTTAGTCTCCTGTGTCCCTACTTTTTAGAGGTACTGAAATACTGAAATTTTGAAGATAGAAACAAAAATTTTAATATCAATCTCTGAACCAACAAACACAATATTGAGTTACCGACTCTCAATCTCTATCTCATACCTCAAAACAAATGTTACCTAATAGATTAACAAAAAGGTAACAAAAGCTTACCCAAATTAATACTGAAGCTTTTAGAAAACCAATGCCTGTGTTGTTGATTGTGTGACAGCTAATTCAACTTGGAATCCACGGATTAAACTAATAAGTAATAATCCAGTGACGCATTAATCTGACAGGCCTATTATCGGTTAGGTTCATAACTATGGTCTATCCTTATTTATCACTTTTGGGGTGAACCATGGTTAGCTTTGAGTGATAAAAAATTGAAATACGGGGGACCACCATTCCGCATGACATTCTTCGAGGAAGAGATTGGATATACACCATGCTGGACAGTAGAAATTCTTCTTAATTATTCATCAGATTATGATTCCTTTTACTAAGTTTTGTGTAGACGAGACAAGAGCCCTCATTACAGTCAATGATCAATGCTTTAGTATTGATCAAATTATTTATTTATTCGCAAGTGGTTTAATTTACTTAAGTGTTAAAAAGATTTAAAAAAAAAAAAGGTGTAAACGACTTTGCCTACTGCAAAGACTTTTGTGATTGCCATTATTCTTCGGAGCTCATCATCTCGTGAAGTTGAAACTGTTCAATCATGGCTGCAAAACTTGAGGGTGGAGCGTATCTCTCTTCCTTTGTTGATGCTGTTTTGAAGAAGCTGTCTTCACTCGATGTCAACTCAACTCCAATGGCAAAGAAGCTAGCTGACCAGGACTTGCTGCGGAGGCTGAAGCTAAGTCTCCGTTCAGTTCGGCCTGTGCTCGATGATGCTGAGCAGAAGCTGATCAGAAATGACCAAGAAGTCAAGAAATGGCTTCTTGATCTCCAAGATGCTCTCTACATGGCTGATGACTTGCTTGATGAACTCTCCACTAAAGCTGCCACTGCCACTCCCACTCAAAGGGATCCAGGTAACTATTCTTCCATGTGTCACTCCATCGTTGATTCAATCTTGGAAGATAGTGATGATGATGATTATGAGATGGGCGTAGCTGACCTAGTTGATAAACTAGAGTCTATTGTTGAAGAGAAAAATGGTCTTGGTCTAAAAGAAGAGCCTGTCAGAGATCTAGAGGACATGTCATGGAGAATTGAGTCATCTCTGGTTGAAAGTTCTGAGATATTTGGAAGGGATAATGACAAGGAAGCCATCATAAAATTGTTGTTAGATGATACTTGTTATGCTAAAATATCTGTGATCCCCATTGTGGGAATGGGAGGAGTTGGAAAAACTACCTTAGCTCAGTTGGTTTACAATGACGAAAGAGTGGATAAATTTGACATTAAAGCATGGGTGTGTGTTTCCGACCAATTTGACATTGTTAAGGTTACAAAGACCTTAATAGAAGCAGCAGGTGGTAGTTTTTATAATGGGGATGCTTTAGATTCACTTCAAACTGAGTTGAAGGGTAAGTTGATGGGGAAGAAATTCTTGATTGTTTTGGATGACGTGTGGATTGATAATTCTTATTCCAGGCAGTGGAAAACCCTTCTGAAACCTTTTCAATTTGGAAAAAAAGGAAGCAAGGTTCTTGTTACAACTCGAAATGATACTACTGCCGATGTAGTGAAAACTATTTCAGCACACAAGCTGAGTTTATTGTCAGAGAGAGATTGTTGGTCACTTTTTGTGAAATGTGTATTTCTTTCACCTGAATCTAAGGAGTATTCAACTCTGGAACCTGTTGGTCGAGAACTTGTGAAAAAGTGCAAAGGGCTACCTTTGGCTGTAGAGTCGCTTGGTGCCTTGTTACGAACAAACTATGATGAAGAGGATTGGGATCGTGTATTGAAAAGTGAGCTTTGGGAAGTTTTTGAAGATCAAAATGACGAGATTATTCCTGCATTAAACATGAGCTATCATTATCTTCCTTCAAGTCTAAAGCGATGCTTTGTTTATTGTTCTTTGTTTCCGAAAGATTGTCTATTCAAGAAAGATGAGTTGGTCTTGCTATGGATGGCAGAAGAACTTTTACAGCCAAAAGAAAAGAAGGATCTGGAAGAAATAGGTTTTGAATATTTCGATCAATTGGTTGCCAGATCCTTTTTCCATTCCTCTAGTACTTATAACAACTTCTATGTCATTCATGATCTTATGCATGATTTGGCAACAGCTCGTGCTGGAGAATTCTACTTTAGAGCTGAAAAACTTGAAGAAAGTGTCGGGATCAGCAATAAAACTCGTCATTTATTGCACGACGCAGGAGGAAATTATCCCTTCTCACAACTTGTGTCAGCTTGTGACAGGGTAAAAGATACTAGGACATTTTTTGAAATAAATTTGTCTCGAAAGGATCCTTTCAATATGGAAAATGCTCCTCATGTCTTTTTATCAGAGTTGAAGTGCTTAAGAGTTTTGTCATTTAATACCTTTCCTCTTGATTCATTACCAGATTCAATAGGTAACTTGATCCATTTGCGATATTTGGATCTCTCGGATACATGGGTGGAGACATTGCCTGAGGAATTGTGTTGTTTGTACAATCTCCAAACATTGAAGTTGAATAATTGTCAACATCTGAAGAAGCTACCAAGTAATATGCAAGATCTTATAAATCTACGCCATCTTGATATTAGAGGAGCTAGCATTGAGGAGATGCCGAAAGGAATGAGCAAGTTGAAGGATTTGCACTTCTTAAGTGACTATATTGTCGGCAGGCATGCAGATAATAATGGAGTTAAAGAACTAGGAGCACTTGCAAATATTCATGAGTCACTTCACATTCACCAATTAGAGAATATCATGGATGGTGCTCAAGCTTTGGAGGCAAGAATTGCTGATAAGAAGCACCTTAAGGGTCTGTATTTGACATGGTCCTACAGCAACAGCTATATTGATGATTCTCAAGATATACTGAATAATTTAAAGCCTCACAGAAACTTGAGAAAGCTATCAATCAATGAGTATAAGGGTCTAACATTTCCAGATTGGTTTGGACATTCTTCCTACAAAAATATGACCAAACTGTACTTGTATGGCTGCAGCAACTGTTTAGAGCTTCCTTCACTTGGACAGCTACCCTCTTTGAAGCGCTTGCGCCTCTCCAACTTTAGAAAGCTACAACGTGTCGGTGCCAAGTTTTACAAAAAGGTTGGATCTTCTTCTCATGGGGCTGCCTTTCCGGTGCTTGAAAGTCTGAGTTTTTATGGAATGGATTGTTGGGAGGAGTGGCTTTCAGTTTCATCTGAGTTGGATGCTTTTCCTCTGCTTAGGGAGCTTAGAGTGCAAAATTGCCCTGCATTAAGGGGAGATTTGCCGAGTCAACTACCGGCTTTGCAAATCCTTTGCATTGATCGATGTGGTCAGCTTGACTTTTCTCTTCCAAGAGCTAATGCACTGCTCGAGTTATCAGTTGAAGGACCTCAGCAGGTGGAGGCTGTGTTGAAGGCCATTGCACACAACCAACTAGACTGTCTACAGTCTTTAAGCCTCGCAAGCTGTTGGTCGGCCACATCATTTCCAGTAGCTTCAATGCCCTCTTCATTGCAAAACTTGGTAATCAATGGTTGCCCATATCTAGAGTTCCCAATGCTTCAGCAGCAGCACGAGTCGTTACAGTCTATTTCAATATCTAACAGTTGTCATTCACTCACTTCCTTCCCCTTGGCAAGCTTTCCGAATCTCACCACACTCCGTATTTCATCATGTATAAATTTGAAGTCTCTTTTGGCATCAGATCCTGCTGCATCAACTTCAAAACTTGTCTCTTTAACGATCGAAAGCTGCCCGAGTTTGGGATCTTTTCCCACACTAGAGATGGTTGCACCCCATCTAGAAGATCTCTTGCTTCGAGAATGCCCAGAAATTGAATCCTTTTTTGAAGGGGGTTTGCCACCTAACCTGAGAGAGCTTCAAATCCAGCACTGTGAGAAACTGGTGAAGTACCTAGCATCCATGGACTTGCATGATCACTGTCTTATCCGTCTTGACATCCAACATCCATATGATAACATCACATCCTTCCCCTTGAACGGTTCCCTGCCGGCCTCACTTGGGACTCTCAATCTGCGAAACTTTCCGAGTCTAGAAATCTTAGACTGCAAGGGACTTGACCATCTCCAGAGATTATTGATAGAACGTTGTCCCAAGATGCAGGATGTCGCAGGGAAAAGCTTTCCTGCCTCTCTGTCAATGCTTTGCTTCAATGGATTTTCTTTGCTGAGGAATCGGTTTCAGACGAATGACAAGCACATTTTGTCCAAAATGTCCCGTGTCCGAAACATCAGAGTTGACGGTGCATGGATTTCTAAAGGTACAACTGTTTTTCTGTTATGTTTGTTATTTTGAATTTTCTATAACTACTCCTACTTTGTTGTTCTTTGTCTCCATCTGAATATAAGTTAACCTTGTTTGGAAACACTTCATAACCAATTCGACAAACACGATCCATCTTAGTACAATGACTTTGCGGAAATACTTCATTGTTTTGCAGATACACTTTACCATCTTATTCCAAACTCCTTTCCCCAATGCCCTTGTGTACAAGTTAAATTGGTTTGTTATAAACACAATTCTAGCTCCATGGGTTCATGTTTAATCTTTTACTGTTTATATTTTTTACCATATCATTGTCTATATTTTTTACTATATTCATATTTATATTACTAAATAATAATATAATATGTTTAAAAACAAGTGTAGTACTTTCTGATCTGTCAGCATTGTATGTTATTTTCTCATTGTGTAACTACAATGAAATTTTGTATTTAAGAAACTGTTGTTGAATCCAGGAGAATCCACTTAGGCTGCATGGCACCCCACCTTGCTAAAAAATGTCTCAGAATAGAACACTGCCAAATGCAGGAAAGTTTCTTAAATCCTGAACCATTGAAGTGATTTTGGGAAATGTTAAAAAGTAATAGGGTCTGCACGAGTAAAAGGCGAAGGTGATATCTTTGGGCAAAAATTTCTTCCTCATTGAGGACGAAAGGATCTCTATTCCCATGTAAGCAGCATTGAAGTTGAGAGGAGATGGATTTGATGTCACAACATCTTCAACAGGTAATTCGTTTCATTCCTACTAAAAGTTATTACATGTTATCCAATTATATATTTTCTGATTCTCTAATTTTGTAATATTTTATGCCTGAGCATGAGACTGAATTGTGATGATTTATATTTAGACACACAGACTTTGTTGATAAAATGAAGTGTTATTTGTTACCTTAGAGAAAGTGCCATTATACTTATTGTATTAGTTATTTATTGATGTTGCAATACTCTTGGATTTGATCATTTGATTGAACTATTCTTATATTCAAACAGAGAACGGAGCATCAAAGTGGACTATTGTAGGTATGTTCTTACTCTTCATTACTACTAGGGTTGGTTCTGTATCATTTCGCTATATGCACGGTATTCCTTCTGATTCTGGTTTTTCGTGGGAACCAAAACAGATAAACTTGTGTGTCAGAGGTTTTACTTTGCTGCGAGCAAGGATGTAACGGTCACTGAAATCCACATTGTATAGCATCTTTGGTGAAAAAGGTCAGTGAACTAGTTAAGCACTAAATCAATTTGATCAGCTAAATTAAATTAAGCCCAAATTTACATAATAATTCTCTGATTAGAGTTTTCATTTCATTTAGGCTGATTATTCTTTTGTCCTATAAAGATGATGAACTCCACCATGGGGAACTCAAGACAATCTTTATCATCCCAAGTAGGAAATGAAGGAGCAGAGGACCTTGGATAAGCAAGGAGAAGAATGTGAAATTTTAAGATGGTTGTGATTTTGATTGGCCAAAATTTCAGATTTTGAAATAAAAATTTTATAATCACATTCACATACGTAAATAAAAAAGTGTTCGGTCCAATTATTATTTATTACTTCAAAAATTATGTATATGATAAAATTTCATTGAATGAGATTATGAGAATTCTTAATTTGATTGCTTCAGGGTCATATTTGCTTTTATAATTTATTAAAAGAATTAGGAATGTGATTCTTTTAACCTTAGTATAACACTCCAATCGGTATTATAGAGTGAGTGATCCACTTATTTCCACTTTTTATGTAGAACTAAAACAATACTTAAGAGAAGATGTTCAACATCAAAAATGCTATTTGTTACGGACTGCCAAGAGTCTAGCCCCACTAGCCGTCGGGTCGGGGCACCACCCCTGACCCAAGCCCAAACCATCCTTCCCAACAGGAGGGGCACGACGGGTCGGCTCCTAACACCCGACCCGGGCATGCCCGCCTTACCTTCCGTTCGGCTCATGTCACCATTCGGGTCGGTACCCTCGGGGCGGCACCCGAAGTCCGGAACGACCTGCCCCTTCCACATGGGTTAGGACAGCTCACAAGCTCCTTGGCCAGTGGGATAGGTTATCTATGGGCCCGCCCAGCACAGTATATAAGGGGAGAGGTCAGCTCTCCCCCCGAGGTATGTCACACTTTTTACCTAATTTGGCCATCACTTTGTACGGACACTGACTTGATCGTCGCAGTGTCCTTGCAGGTGGCCACCCCCCTCATCACATCACCTCCGGCGTCCCCAGCTTGCAGTCCACATCTCGTTCAGCTCCAAGTCGACTCAGGGTTCATCCACTCTCCCTCCCATCATCACCCGACCCGCCGAGCATCCAAGGTCCCGTGAAACAAACATTGGCGCCGTCTGCGAGGACCCTGGAGTAGACATGGAGCGACTCCCTACGTCGGAGGAGCTTCGCGAAGGAGGAGGGGCTCGCCTGAGTAGGGCGAGTTTGACGGCTCGCGCCGCGGAGCACCCG
>NC_029786.2:92824870-92862311 GCF_000816755.2 Arachis ipaensis
TAGTGCCAAGATCATGCAGGAACTCAGACACAGAGTGCAGAACCTAGAACAAGAGCTGGCAGCGAGGAGCCGATCCCACGGGGACGTCAGCCGCTCCCACGGCGACGCTAGCTGGTCCTGCACTCGCACCCGATCCCCCTCGCGACGACACGAGAGCCGAGAAAGGAGCCCAACAAAGCGCGATGAGGCACACACGCCGGTGACCTCTCGACCTCACCAAGGCAGATCCGAGAGCCGCGGGGAGTCTCAAAGAGGGAAAGCCAAGAAACAACAGGAACCCATAATCATGGGAGCCACCCATTTCCACCCCTCGATCCTCAAGGTCCAGCTTCCGAAGAATTTCGACAAGCCAACGGACATGAGGTACGATGGGACTAAGGATCCCTAGGAGCACCTCACAGTTTTTGAAGCAAGAATGAATTTGGAAGGGGTAGGCGACGCAGTCAGATGCCGAGCATTCCCTGTGACGCTGGCCGGCCCAGCGATCCGATGGTTCAACGCCCTCCCGCAAGGGTCCATTACAGCCTTCGTGGACATCTCCCAAAGCTTTCTGGCTCGGTTCACGACACGCATAGTCAAGGCAAAGCACCCAATTAACCTGTTAGGGGTTACCCAAAAACCCGGAGAGCCGACAAGAAAGTTATTGGACAGATTCAACGACGAGTGTTTGGAGATCGACGGCCTTACGGACTCAGTTGCCAGCCTTTACCTAACAAACGGCCTGCTAAACGAGGACTTTAGGAAGCACCTCACAACTAAGCCCGTTTGGACCATGCAGGAGATTCAAAGTGTGGCCAAGGAATACATTAATGATGAAGAAGTCAGTCAGGTCGTAGCCGCCAATAAACGGCAGCTCCCTAACCCCTCAGCTCAGCAGGCCCCTCAGGTTGGCAGATATAAGGAGACTCCCAGGGACGGAACCCCAGCCAAGCAACACAAACAACCCCCACGAGTGGAAGGTTCACAACCTACACGCCACTCACGGTGCCCATAGTGGAAGTTTACCAGCAAATTGCAGACAAGGGAATCCTATCCAGACCCAGACCACTGAAGGAGAGGACGGGAGGCAACAAAAGCATGTACTGTGATTATCACAAGGGTTTCGGTCACAAAACCCAGGACTGCTTCGATCTCAAGGATGCCTTAGAGCAGGCCATCAGAGAAGGAAAGCTGAGCGAGTTTTCCCGGCTCATCAGGGAACCGAGGAGACGGGAACGTGAACGTTCCGAGGAAGATGATAAACCACTTTTTTATGGTTTATCTTGTGTTTAATTGAGTGGTTTTTATCAAGTCTTTACCCACTTATTCATATGATTTGTATGATTTTATAATCCCTTCCTAGTATTGTTTTATGATTGAAAACTTGCTTCCTAGAGATCTTTAATTAGTATATTTTAATTCTCCTTTATACCATTCGACGCCGTGATCCGTATGTTAAGTGTTTCGGGCTTTATAGGGCAGGAATGGCTTAGAAAATGGAGAGGAAGCTTGCAAAAATGGAAGGAACATAAGGAACTAAGGAGATGACCAGCGAGCACCGACGCGCGCGCATGGTTCACGCGAGTGCGCGGAAATGAGGAAATTGCAGTGACGCGTGCGCGTGGAATGGAGTTCTGCAAGATGACGCGCACGCATGGACGATGCGTATGCGTGACAAGGAAATTCGCCAAATGACGCGCACGCATGACTGACGCGTACGCGTGACCTGCGCGATCTGCAAAATTAACAGAAAATGCTGGGGGCGATTTCGGGCCGCGTTTTGACTTAGTTTTCGGCCCAGAAACACAGAATAAAGCCAGGAAACATGCAGAGACTCGACACACACAGAGATACACATTCACATATTCTCATTAGGATAGTTTTTAAGTTTTTAGATCTGAATCTAGAGAGAGAATTACTCTTCCTCTAGTTTTTCTTTACATTCCTAGTTTATTGCTTTTGCTTTTGGATATTGAAGAGTCATCACCTCCGTTGAAGATACTATTCTAGTTTGTTTCCTTACTTGCTCTTTTATTTATTCCATATTCTTAATTCTTGTTTAAAGTGGTAATTGGATTATTTTCATGGATTGTTAATGCAAAGGATTACTTTTACTTTTAATTAATTTTGAATCCCTATTTTATTTAAATTATCATGTCTTCTTCTTATGTTTTTCTGATTATTATATTCATGTCAATGGAGTAGATTCCCTACTTGACATGGGGGTTGATTAAAAGGAGACACTTGAGTTGGAAGGCTTAAGTGATGGTTAAATTGGAAGTTGTTGGCTAGTTCTGTATTTACTAACGCTAGACCTTCCCAAGGGAGAGGACTAGGATTTACGAATAAGAGTTAGCTCAATCACCTGACTTTCCTTTATTTAGTAAGGGTTAACTAAGTGAAAACAACAACCTTTTTGATACTACACTTAAGAGATCCCAACAATGATAGAACTTCGGATTAATCATTTCCCCAGTCAAGGCTTTTTATTTAGAATATTATAAATCTCTTTTAATTTTCATTGCACTAAATTATAATTGTTTATTTTCTGTTAATCAATTCTCAAAACTCTCGGAAAACTCCTGATTAATAAATTAGCACCCTTTCTAGCAACTCGTTAGGAGACGACCTGGGATTCATACTCCCAGTATTTTTATTCTAAACCATTTTTGTGACAACCTTTCTAAATTGATGAGGCATATTTTTGCTGGTTAAGAGCTATACTCGCAACGTTGTTCTATTATATTATAATCTCTTAATTGGTCTAACTTCTGCCGCTCGTCAGTTTTTGGCGCCGTTGCCGGGGAGTTACAATTGTGTGCTAAATTATTAATTAGTGTACATATTTTTATTTTATTTGCGTATTTTATTTTTTTTATTTTGTTACCATGAGCTATATGTTTCTCTTATTGAATGACGCATTCACTGCCTGATCCGAGCTTAGCCGCATTTGATCTTGAAATTGAAAGAACTATTTCACATATTAGGCGAGCTCGACGCAAGTTAGCCTCAAAGGGTGGTGAAGTGATTGTTATCAATTCACCAGTCTCATCTGAGGGCGAATCTGAACCGCCATCTGAGAGAGAAACAAGCTCCTTTACTACTGATTCAGTTGATTCACGTGCAGATAATATGGCAGCACCTAGGAGGATTACTCTCCAGAAATCTGGAACCCTATATTTTACACTGCAGCCGTATCAAGTGCATCATCCAACTCTGGCTGCAGATTTTGAGCTGAAGACTGCATTGATCAACTTGATGCCCAAGTTTCATGGCTTACCTGCTCAGTAGCCTATCAAGCACCTCAGAGATTTTCAGACAGCCTGTTCTACTGTTAGGCGTCATGGTGCAAATAAAACTTCTATTCTGTTAACCGTCTTCCCGTTTTCTCTTGAGGGAAAGGCAAGGGAGTGGTACTACTCCCAACCTGAAGCAAATGTTACTAACTGGGATATGCTCAGGAGAGAATTCTTGGAAAAATACTTTCCAGCTGAAGTTACAGACAGACTGAGGAAAGAGATCTCCTGTATTGTTCAAGGTGAATCAGAAACTCTCTATGAGTACTGGGAGCACTTTAAGAACCTTCTGGACGCATTCCCCCATCACATGATTGACAGGCTAGTGTTAATCAGTTACTTCACTCAAGGCATGAAGCCTCTGGATAAAACTACACTAGATGGTGCTAGTAATGGTTCTTTGAAAAAGTACAAGACCGCAGATGAAGCATGGCAACTGATTAGCGACTTAGCTGAGTCTACCAGGAATCACAGGCATAGGAGCAGCCACTCAAAAGCCATTGCAGAAATTTCCTCTAGCACTGAGACTACTGCTCTTACACAGAGTATATGTGAAATGACCAACTTATTGAAGCAAATGCAGTTAAACCAACAATAACAAGCTCAGCCTTCCCCACCACAACAAAGCCAACAGCTAGTCCCACAATGAGTATGCGAAATATGTGCTGATTATAGTCATTATACTGATGAATTCCCGCAGCTCCAACAAGAAGACAACACTGTGGCAGCTACTCATAACTTTTATGACCGCCCGAATCAAGGATACAATCAACAAGGCGGAAACTACAACCAAGGTGAGAACTACAACCAAGGATGGCAGGACAACTCCAACCAAAGTTGGAGAGATAATTCCAACCATGGCTGGAGGGACAACTATAACAGAGGAGGCAGAGATAACAATGGAAACCAGAGGTGGAATAACAACAACAGACAACAGAATCAGAACCAACCTTACAGAGCTCCTCACCTAAGATAGTCATAAGGACCTCAGCACAACCAACAACAGGTCCCTTAGATCACTTATCCCACTTCCTCATCAAATGACGAGATGCTTCGTTCTCTTGCACAAGGACAACAAGACATACAGACTACACTGAACTCTACTTTAAATGGTCTGAATGCCACTTTACAAGCTCTCGCCGCCTGGATAGATTCATTACCTACTTCCACTAACCAACCTTTAAACTCCAGTGGAATTCCTTCTCAACCCTTACCTAATCCCAAGGGTAGCATCAAGCCATCACTTTGAGGTCCAGAACCACACTGCAAGAGAGGACCCAGGAGGAGCCAAGCCCAATAGAACACACCCAAATTGAAGACTCAGTGGAAGTGGAAGATGCTGAAATGGAAGATGCTGAAGAGGAAGATGAAGTACAAGACAAGGTTGAAGAAGAAGTAGCTCAGCCAAGGAATGGAGCACCAAAGGATGCAGAGGCTGCAAGTGGCGCCATCCCTATCCCATTTCCACACCTTGCAAGAAAGTCCAAAAAGCATATGGAACTTGATCCCAAAATGGTAGAAATTTTCAAAAAGGTTGAGGTAACTGTTCCCCTTTTTGATGTTATTCAGCAAGTACCTAAATATGCAAAGTTTCTGAAAGATTTATGCATTCATAAGGATAAAATTAATGAATTAGAAACTATTCCTTTAGGTAGTTCTATATCTGCTTTAATGGGAGGTATACCTGAAAAATATAGTGATCCAGGTCCATGTATGGTAAACTGTACCATTGGAGGTGTAATATTTTCTGATTGCATGTGTGACTTAGGAGCGTGTGTTAGTATAATGCCATTGTCTATATATGATACTTTAAGGCTCCCTACCTTAAAAAGGTCGACAGCTCATTTTGTGTTAGCAGATAAAAGCATTATTACAGTAGTTGGAATTGCTGAAGATGTACTAGTGAGCATTAAGGGGCTCACATTTCTCATTGACTTCTATATTCTGAAAATGCCCCCTAATGACTCAGGAAGACCATCATCAATCCTGCTTGGAAGACCATTCCTGAAAACTTCGAAGTTCAAGATGGATGCATTCTCAGGAACTTACTCCTTTGAGATAAATGGCAGAACAGTGAGTTTCAGTTTAAATGAGGCTATGAAGCACCCTCCGGAAGATCATTCTATCTTCCAGTGCGACATCATTGATGAAACTGTAGCTGAAGTTCACCAAGAAGAAGTAGAAGAGAAACACATGGAGCAAGGTCCAAGTGTGGGGACACCCTCTGAACATAATGAAGACACTTTGCCATTATCACTAGCTCCGGATGATCCAGAGCCTAGCCAAGAGCGGAAATTGGAATTGAAGCCCCTTCCTCCACACCTCAAGTATTCTTACCTTGAGGATAATCAGAAGTTTCCAGTTATCATTGCAAGAGAACTCACTTCACAACAGGAGGAGCAACTGCTTAGTGTGCTGAGAAAACATAAGAGAGCAATTGGATGGAGCTTGGCCGATATAGTAGGCATCAGCCCTCAAGTTTATGAGCACATAATATACTTAGAAGAGGAACCAAAGCCTTTCCGTCAACCCCAAAGAAGATTGAATCCCACCATCTTAGAATTTGTCAAGAAAGAAGTGACCATGCTACTTGAAGCAGATATCATTTACCCCATCTCAAACAGTGAATGGGTCAGTCTAGTACAAGTGGTACCCAAGAAGTCTGGAGTCACAACAGTAAAGAATGAGCATGGAGAGCTCCTGACAACTAGAGTGCAGAATTCATGGAGATTTTGCATTGACTATAGGCGTCTCAACCAAGCTACTTGCAAGGATCACTACCCCTTGCCATTCATTGATCAGATGCTTGATCGCCTGTCAGGTAAATCCCATTATTGCTTTTTAGATGGTTATACAGGCTATTTTCAAATTCATATAGCTCCTGAAGATCAGGAGAAGACTACTTTTACATGTCCCTTTAGAACGTATGCATACAAAAGGATGCCTTTTGGCTTATGTAATGCACCAGCTACTTTCCAAAGATGTATGATGAGTATCTTTTCAGATCTTATTGAGAACTGTATGGAAGTATTTATGGATGATTTTAGCATTTATGGTGATTCATTTAACCTTTGCTTGGATAGGTTAGCTAGAGTATTAGACAGGTGTGTTAGTTCAAACCTTGTATTGAATTTTAAAAAATGTCACTTTATGGTAAAACAAGGGATTGTTCTAGGACATGTTATTTCTAATATAGGTATTTCTGTAGATCCAGCAAAGGTGGATGTCATTTCTAGTTTGCCTTACCCCTCCTCCGTGAGGGAAGTCCATTCGTTCCTTGGCCATGCAGGTTTTTACAGGAGATTCAGTAAGGTAGCATTACCTTTATCCAGACTGTTGCAGAAAGATATTGAGTTCGAGTTCAGTGAGGATTGCATGCAAGCATTTGATAAGCTGAAGATCGCCCTGACTCAAGCTCCAATTGTGAGAGGACCAGACTGGAGCCAGCCATTTGAGATTATGTGTGATGCCTCCAACCATACAGTAGGAGCGGCGCTGGCTCAGCGCGAAGGTAAGGAACCCTTCGTAATTGCTTATGCATCTAAGACCTTAGATGCTGCTCAGTCTAATTACACTACTACTGAAAAAAAGCTTCTAGCTATTATTTTTGCTCTGGATAAATTCCGAGCCTATTTACTTGGTACTAAGGTGGTAGTGTACTCAGACCATGCAGCTCTAAAATATTTATTATCTAAAAAAGAGTCCAAACCAAGGTTGATACGTTGGATACTGCTGTTGTAAGAATTTGATTTAGAAATTAAGGATAGGAGTGGTAACCAGAATTTAGTGGCAGACCACTTGAGTTGCCTTGAACACATTAAGGATGACTCCACTCCTATCAATGATGCTTTCCCATTTGATAGTTTGCAAGCAATATCCAAAGTAGTTCATTGGTATGCACATATAGCTAATTATCAAGTTAGCCATACTTTCCCTCCCAATTTTACTAAGTATCAAAGGGACAAGTTGAAAAGCGAGTCTAAATACTATATATGGGATGACCCATATTTATGGAGGTGTGGTGCTGACCAGGTAATTAGAAGATGTGTGCCCCAATCAGAATTCCAGTCTATTTTAGAGGCCTGCCACTCTTCTGAGAGTGGAGGACATTTTGGCCCTCAAAGAACAGCTAGAAAAATTTTAGACTGTGGATTCTGGTGGCCTACTCTTTTTAAAGATGCTGCTGAATTTTGTAAATCTTATTCCCCATGCCAAAGGTTTGGTAATATATCCAAGAGGGATGAGATACCTCAATAGATTATGCTTTTCTGTGAAATTTTTTATGTTTAGGGCATTGACTTCATGGGTCCGTTTCCAAACTCTAATGGTTACCTTTATATACTGTTAGCTGTAGATTATGTTTCTAAATGGGTGGAGGCAATTTCTACCCGTACTGATGATGCTAACACTGTTGTTTCCTTTGTTAAAAACCATATTATCTGTTGCTTTGGATCACCACGAGAAATCGTGAGTGATCAAGGCACTCACTTTTGTAACAGGAGACTAACAGGATTACTGAAGAAGCATGGGATTGTTCATAAAGTAGCAACAACTTATCATCCCCAAACCAATGGACAAGTAGAAGTGTCTAACAGGGAGATTAAACGAATTCTGGAAAAGATAGTAAAGCCTCATAGGAAGGACTAGAGTGCCAGGCTACAAGATGCACTTTGGGCATATAGAACAGCGTACAAGACACCCATTGGGATGAGCCCCTTCCGCTTAGTATACAGAAAGGCTTGTCACCTTCCAGTAGAGGTGGAACACAAGGCTTTCTGGGCTGTGAGGGAGTGCAACATGAATTTTGAAGAAGCTGGTGCTGAAAGGAAGCTGCAACTAGTAGAATTGGAGAATCTTCGCCTAGAAGCATATGACAACTCCAGGCGATACAAAGAGAAGATGAAGGCTGTCCATGACAAGCACATAAAAATGAGATAATTCAGACCAGGGGAGTTAGTTCTTCTTTATAACTCCAGACTGAGGCTTATGCCAGACAAACTGAGATCAAGATGGGAAGGTCCTTACAGAGTGGAAAAGGTAGAGCCATACGGAGTTTTTCACCTGCGTCATCCTTCTAGTTCTAAATTCATGAAGGTCAATGGACATCGCCTAAAGCTTTATCATGGTGAGAAGATGAAGGATCACAAAGAGCTAGAGGTTTTTCTCTTGGAAGACCCACCAACAGAAGCAGAATGAGCCTGAAGAACATCCAACTTAAGGACGTAAAAGCAAAGTGCTAGGTGGGAGACAACCCACCATGGTATGATCGTTCTGTTTCAGTCTTAGTCTTATTTTACTTTATTCTATTTTGTTTTTGTTAATGACTCTTCTCATAATCTCTGCATATAGCCTGCATCTGCATTTGCATTCTGCATAAAAAAATGCACGCAACGCGCAAGCGTCGCTGACGCGTTCGCGTCCTAGGTGCATTCGAAACAAGGAAGAAAAGAAGCAGAAAGTCACACGGGAGCGTGGCTGGAGGCATGCCTTAGGCACAAGCATGCCCACGCGAACGCGTCCCTGATGCGTCCGTGTCATTTGACAAATCAACCTCCCACGCATGCGCGTCGCCCATGCTCACGCGTGACCCTGCGAAATCGACGTAAATAGGTACATGGCAGAGTTATGATGGAGTGGGGCTGGAATGGTGCTGGAAGCAAAAGCCCTATCACGCGAACGCGTGCCCCACGCGTCCGTGTCACTTTTAAAAGTAAGGCCATTTATGCGTGCGCGTCACCCACGCGCACGCGTCACCCTAAATTTTGGCAATGAGCGAACGAAACAGAGAGTTGCGCATGCGCGAGGCTGCACTCGCGCCAAAAGCATAAAACAGGTCACGCGTCTGCGTCACCCACGCGTCCGCGTTATCTGAACATCGCGCCAACCGCGCGAACGCGTGCTCCACGCGTCCGCGTCACATGCGACGCACAGTTTATCCAAATCAGGGCCAGATATCTTATCCTTTCTTCCCCAATCTTAATTTTTCCTTCTCACTTCTTATTTATTTCTTCTTCCTTCTTTCTTCTCTATCCCTTCTTACTTTTTATCTTTTCCCCCTCTTTTTCATATCCATTATCAAGGTTCTTTTCTTTTCTTTTCCCCCTCTTATTATTATTATTATTATTATTATTTATGTTTTCTTCTTCTTTTTCTTTTTACTTTCATTATCTATGTTTCCTTTTTCTTTCTTTTTCTTTTTACTTTATTTTAATTGGTGTTAGAAATTTATTTGGGTGATTGTTTTCTCCTATATTTTGCTTGTGAGTATATTAAGGAATTGTTTGACAATTAATATTACTTCTTAAAGGGTTGCTTGCATGTTCAATTTAATACTTTCGATAACATATTTACCATGCATGCTATGTGTTTGTGAAAAAGCCCGTATGGCATTATGCATTACTTTTATGTTATTATACTACTCTAATGCCTGTTTTTTTTTTTTTACAAAACCCCTTTTTATATTTTATTGATTAAATATAATTGTCAATACAAACAGATTGTTAGTTTGAAAGAGTTGAAAATCAAACTTGGACATTTAATGCTTGATCTATGCTACTCATGCCTTTGCCAGCATGCCAATAAACATCTTGCATCTACTTGCCATAACATGCACTTGCTATATTCCCATTGATGGACTTCTCACATGTAGTCGCGACCATGTGTTAACGACATCCTTCTTTACTGTGCATTGATTATCACTTGTACCATTCTCTCCCTTGCTCGAACCCTTAGCTTTACATATCACTTTCCTTTTCCCTTTTCAGGATGGCCACCAAGAAGGGTAAAGAGAAAGCTACTCCCAAACAACCAGCAAGGAAAGGAACAAAAAGAGCACTAGCTGCAGAGCCATCTTCAACATTTGTAAAGCCCTCAATAAAAAGAATCAAGAGGATCATCAAGGTCGATGAAAAAGAAAAAGCCTTTCCAGCAAAGGACACTGTGCGGTTCACTAACCGCTACTGTGAGTAGATGTTCCCCATCCTGGCTGAAAGGAACTATAATAATGAATACCTTCTCATCCTCCCGACCAACATTGCTGAATTTGTTGAGCCCCGAATTGAATGAAGACAATGGGGATTCCTACAGAGACAGCCATGGCAAGTTAATCTTTCATGGGTAGTTGAATTCTACTCCAATTTTCACATGTCAACCATGCAGTCTGTCTATGTCCGTCAGAAGTAAGTCCCTATAACTGAAGAGGCCATTCAACGAGCTTTAGATCTTTCCCCTGCTCCAGAAGGATTAGACGCATTCCAAAAAGCCTCTTTCAAGCGCCAGACATACCAATTTGACTGGGATGCAATTCTCAGAGTTATAGCACAACCTGGCAGCAGATGGATCTATGGATACCATCGATCTCGACCTAAGAGCATATTGGCTTCAGCACTCACCTTGGAAGCTCGAGTATGGGCACAGATCATGTCCCATTACGTCTTTCCGAGCACTCACGAGTCCTCCTTCACTGCAGATATGGCTGTTTTACTCTGGTGGATCCTTACAGACTAGCACCTCAATTTATCAAGACATATCTGGAATGCTATGGAACACGTACAGATTGCGGGTAACATACCTTTTTCCGCCTTGGTTTCAGATCTAGTCTCAGCAGCCAGAGTCTCCTATAGAGCTGGGGACACCAAAGCCATGATTCTGCGAGATGATCAGATCGTCCCTAACGGGAAGTATATCAGACCTCCAGCAGCCACTACCAACCAGAGCACAGAACCAGCAGAAGATATCCCTTCTCCTACCACATCACAAGCACCTTTAACAAACCAACTGCTCCATCAGATACTTGAGAGATTGGACCGGTTTGACCGGCAAGGAAAGCAAAGAGAGCGCCGTAACAAGCGCAGAGTTACATACCTCAAGGAGCTACTTGTTGGTAACCACCCATCTGAAGAAAACCCAAACAACCCGAACTCCACTTTATTTACCAGCACAGGGAGCCATGACGGTCCCGATTGGGGAGACGCTGCTACCAGCCCCCCTTTGTTCCTGACTGATGGCACCGAGGACGGTGCCAAGCTTTAAGTATGGGGAGGTCGGTCAGTACCTGACTTCCGGAGGTGATTTCTCTTTCTTAAACACCAATTAATTGTTTATTTTTCTTTTTCTTTTGTTTAGGATAGGATAAATTGCATAGTAATAGGTTATTTGTATGCATATTCTATTTGGTTGAAAAATAATAAGTTTCTTTTTAAGACCCTATTTTTGAAAAATTTCACTAATTTAAATCAAAACTTTTCTTTAAAACTTGTTGGAAGTTGTATTTGGAACATAGTTTAAAGCTAAGAATACACAACCTGTGAGATTTGAGCTTAATTATATGGTTACAATATTTAACTATAAAAATTTTATTCTTGTGTGTTTGCTTCTCTATGATTGTAATCTTTATTTTGTTCCATCCTATATGTCTAATGTTTAATGTGTTATATGCATGCATATGATTGAGGCCATTAATTGATTATTAACTCACTTATCCCAAATAGCCTACCCTTCCATTTACCTTTGTTAGCCACTTTGAGCCTTTTTAAATCCCCTTTGTTCTATATTTTACCACATTACTAGCCTTAAACAGAAAAATAAGTAATACCCTAAATTGAATCTTTGGTTAGCTTAAGATAGAAATTGTGTGTCAATAAAGTGTTGGAAAATTGTGGGAACATGGGTTAATAAGGGAATGTGTCATGATAAAATATTGGAAATTTGGGTACCTACTCATGTGAAACTAGAAAAATTAAAAAAAATCCATGTGCATTGGCAATGTTATGTTTATTTTTATGCTTCAAAAAAAATCCAAAAATATTCAAGTAATTAAGTGATTAAATAAATGAATAAGGGGACAAAATTACCCCAATGTTAAGTTTAATGAAAAAAATCAATGCATGTGTGATACAAAGTTAAGAGAAAAGTTGACGCATGAGTATGTAATACAAAAGTGGAAAAACTTTGGGTAGCTAGGCATGAATCTAAAAATATAAGGAGTATATGTATAGGTAAGAGTTTAGGTTAATCAAGGATTCAATTTATAGCTCACTTAGCCATATATATACCCTCACCTTTACCTTGGCCCCATTACAACCTTGAAAAGACCTCATGATGTTTGCATTGGTACATTAAATACTTGTTGATTGGTTAGGTGAAGAACAAGGTTTAGAAAGCATGATTAGAGAAGAGTAGAGTGATTACCCTATACACTAGAGTGACTAGAGTGCATATACACCATCAGTGAGGGTTCAATGCTTAATTCTATGTTTCCTGCTTTCATGAGCTGTCTTCTTACAAGTTTGCTTGTTTTTGCTGTATAGTTTTAATTAGTGATATTTGATTTAAATTTGTCTTGAAGAACTTATTTACTTTTTAACCAAGTAGGCAAAATCATTTTAGCATATAGTTGCATTCATATACATAGGTTGCATTGCATTGCATGAGTCTCACTTTTCCCTACTCATTTACTTTATCTCCTTAAGCTAAGCATGAGGACATGCTAATGTTTAAGTGTGGGGAGGTTGATAAACCACTATTTTATGGTTTATCTTATGTTTAATTGAGTGGTTTTTATCAAGTCTTTACCCACTTATTCATATGATTTGCATGATTTTATAATCCCTTCCTAGTATTGTTTTATGATTGAAAACTTGCTTCCTAGAGATCTTTAATTAGTATATTTTAATTCTCCTTTATACCATTCGATGCCGTGATCCGTGTGTTAAGTGTTTCAGGCTTTATAGGGCAAGAATAGCTTAGAAAATAGAGAGGAAGCTTGCAAAAATGGAAGGAACACAAGGAACTAAGGAGATGACGAGCGAGCACTGACGCGCGCGCATGGTTCATGCAAGCACGCGGAAATGAGGAAATTTTAGCGACGCGTGTGTGTGCCTGACGCGTACGCGTGGAATGGAGTTCTGCAAGATGACGCGCACGCATGAACAACGCGTACGCGTGACAAGGAAATTCGCCAAATGACGCGCACATGTGACTGACGCGTACGCGTGACCTGCGCGATCTGCAAAATTAACAGAAAATGCTGGGGGCAATTTTGGGCCACGTTTTGACCCATTTTTTGGCCTAGAAACACATAATAAAGCCAGAAAATATGCAGAGACTCGACACACACAGAAAATATGCAAAGGATTACTTTTACTTTTAATTAATTTTGAATCCCTATTTTATTTAAATTATCATGTCTTCTCCTTATGTTTTTCTGATTATTATATTCATGTTAATGGAGTAGATTCCTTACTTGACATGGGAGTTGATTAAAAGGAGACACTTGAGTTGGAAGGCTTAAGTGATGGTTAAATTGGAAGTTGTTGGCTAGTTCTGTATTTACTAATGCTAGACCTTCCCAAGGGAGAGGAATGGGATTTGCGAATAAGAGTTAGCTCAATCGCTTGACTTTTCTTTATTTAGTAAGGGTTAACTAAGTGAAAATAACAACCTTTTTGATAATACACTTAAGAGATCCCAACAAGGATAGAACTTCTGATTAATCATTCCCCGGTCAAGGCTTTTTATTTAGAATATTATAAATCTTTTTTAATTTTCATTGCACTAAATTATAATTGTTTATTTTCTGTTAATCAATTCTCAAAACTCTCGGAAAACTCTTGATTAATAAATTAGCACCCTTTCTAGCAACTCGTTGGGAGACGACCTAGGATTCATACTCCCAGTATTTTTATTCTAAACACTTTTTGTGGCAACCTTTCTAAATTGATGAGGCAGATTTTTGCTGGTTAAGAGCTATACTCGCAACGCTGTTCTATTATATTATAATCTCTTAATTGGTCTAACTTTTGCCGCCCGTCAGAAGATTGTAGCCGGACTGTCAAGCCAAGGCAAGAACCCATGGGGGACGCCAACAACCCCCAACCTTTGTGGTCAACATCGTGGTCGGGCGCGACAGCCCTCCCAAATCCAAGTCGGCAGCAAAAAAGGATACCCAAATCCTCTCCATCTCGGCAGAAAGTCCCGTCATCAGCAAAAAACCGCCCAAGGTATCCTTTGGCCCAGAAGATAAATGGTTTCACGACCTCCCCGAGAACCCCCCCCCATGGTGGTTACAGCGATGGTCAGGACAGGGTTAGTCAGACGAATCCTCGTCTACATAGGAGCTGACTCTAACATCCTGTTCAGAAACATATTCGACGTCATGGGGCTAAGGGAATCCGACCTCAAGAGTCACCAGCACGGGGTCATGGGGCTAGGCGACAACTATATAAAGCCCGACGGGATGATCTCTCTCCTAATCTGTCTAGGAACCGGTGACGATAGGAAATCGGTTATGGCGGACTTCGTAGTCCTCAGAGACTCCACGACCTACAATATCATCCTAGGGAGAAAAACCATCAATGAATTCTCAGCCGTAATATGCACTAAATTCCTAACAATGAAGTTCGTGACGGACAGAGGAGCTGTTGGCTCCATTAGGGGAGACTTGGAAGTGGCGGTCGCCTGCGACAACACCAGTCTCTCCCTGAGGAAAGAATCTAAGAAGGTAGCCGGCGTGTTCCTGGCAGACCTGGATGTAAGAATAGAGGACAAGCCGAAACCCGAACCAGAAGGGGACATGGAGAAATTCCAGATAGGAAAGTCGGCAGAACAGTTTACCTTTGTAAACAAAAATTTGCCCCATGAACTCAAGGCCCCCTCATGGAGGTCATAAGGGCAAACGGCGACCTCTTCGCATGGACGCCATCAGACATGCCGGGCCTGGATCCCAACGTCATGTCCCACCGACTAGCCGTCAAACCAGACGCGAAGCCAGTAGCACAACGGCAAAGAAAAATGTCCCAAGAAAGGGCCAATGAGGTCGCCAAGCATACAACCGGGCTACTTGAAGCCGAGTTCATAAAAGAGCTTGAATACTCGACATGGCTATCCAATGTCGTCCTAGTAAAAAAAGCTAGTGGAAAATAGAGAATGTGTGTCCACTATTCTGACCTGAACAAAGCATGCCCCAAAGACTCCTTCCCTCTCCCTAACATCGATGCCTTGGTAGACTCGGAGGTAGGGTATCATTTCCTCATCTTGATGGATGCATACTCCGGGTATAACCAGATCCCGATGCACCGACCTAACCAGGAAAAACAGCGTTCATAACACCAGGGGGCACCTACTGCTACAAAGCTAAGGCCATTTGGGTTAAAGAACACAGGGGCCACCTACCAAAGGCTAATGAGCAAAGTTTTCCATGATCTCATTGGTAGGACAGTGATAAACTCCATTTGTAGGATTTATCTTGTGCTTGATTTAGGGGATTTTATAACCTTTTACCCATATTTATCCAATGAAATAGCATGGTTTTATAACTTCTCCTTTAATTGTGCTTAAAGGTGAAAACATATTTTTAGGTCTTAAAATAGCTAAATTTAATTTACCTTTGATTCCATTAGATGCCTTGATATGTTTGTTAAGTGATTTCAGCTTTAGGAGGCAAAGATTGGATCAAGAAAATGAGGGAAAAGCATGTAAAAATGGAGAACTCATGAAGAAATGAGGGAATCGAAAAGCTGTCAAGCTGATCTCTTCGCACTTAAACGATCATAACTTGAGCTACAGAGGTCCAAATGATACGGTTCTAGTTGCATTGGAAAGCTAACATCCGGAGCTTTGAAACAATATAAAATTTACCATAGTTGCTACAAGTATGGTGACGCGTATGCACACTGTATGCACACGCATCGTTGCTGCCATATGACCCACTTTAAGCAATACGTGGCCAGCGAATTCTAAAGCCTTGTGGGCCCAATCCAACTCATTTCTAATGCTATTTGACCCAAGGATTGAAGGGGAATCAACATACTTTACATACTTTCACACATTAGTTTAGTTTAGTTTAATTTTTGGAGGGAAAGTTAGTTTTAGAGAGAGAAGCTCTCACTTCTCTCTAGGATTAAAATTAGGATTAGGTTTAGATCTAGATCTACTTCTTCTTCTTCTCTCTTAATTTTCCTTTTCCTTCCTTAATTGTTCTCTTGTAGATGTAGAATTCTTCTTCTCTTGTGATTCATTTGTATTATTATTTGTAGTTTATAAACTTTCTTTTGTAGATCTACATTTCTCCTTCAATGCAATTGGTAAGTTCTTTGTTGTTTCATAATTGTTTTCCTTTTTCTATTGTTGATCTCTTGCTATTCTAGTTAGATCTCTCTTTAATTCTTGTAATTCATGTTGTTTACTTTTATTGCCTTCTATATGTTTGATGAAATGCCTCTTCTAGATATGAGTTAGATTTTGTTCCTCTTGGCCTAGGTAGAGTAATTAGTAACGCTTGAGTTATCTAATTCCTTTGTTGATTGATAATTAGAAGTTGCTAATTGATTTGGATACCACTAAAGCTAGTCTTTCCCTTGGGAGTTGGCTATGACTTGTGGAATCAAGTTAATTCATCCACTTGACTTTCCTCCATGATTAGAGGTTAACTAAGTGGTCACAATGGACAATTTTGGTCATACTTGAGGAGGATAACTAGGATGAGACTTCTAGTTCTCATATCTTGCCAAGAGCTTTCTTAGTTGTTAGTTTTTTTTCTTTGCCATTTATATTTCTTGTCTAAAATCTCAAAACCCCAAACATACTTCATAACCAATAACAAGACACTTCATTGCAATTCCTAGGGAGAACGACCCGAGGTTCAACACTTCGGTTTATAAATTTAGGGGTTTGTACTTGTGACAAACAAATTTTTGTATGAAAGAATTATTGTTGGTTTAGAAACTATACTTACAACGAGACTTCATTAGTGAAATTCTAAACCACACAAAGGTCCTTTCATCAAAATGGCGCCGTTGCCGGGGATTTGAAATGGTGTTGTGTTATTGGTTATTGTATATATGTGAATAGTGTGAATATGTTTGCTTTTGATAGCTCTTGCTAGTTTTAGGATTTGGTTTTGTTTTTTTCTTATTTGATTTTATTTTCCTTTTCTCTTGTTATCATGAATTCTCACTTTGGCTATGAGTTTGGTTCTAATTGTGTTGTAGGAAATGAGAGCTTCAATGAGGATGTGTATCAAGGATGGGATAACCAAAGGTGGGAGGAACCATATGCATATGATCAATCCTCTTGGCAACAACCTCCACCAATGCACTATGAAGAAGAGCCATTCTATGATGCATACCAATCCAATGGCTATGGTGAATCTCCTTGTGACTTTCAAGAACCACCACCATATACCTATGAGTCATATCCTCAACATAAACCTCAACCATACTCACAAGTCCCTTATCACCAAACACCTCCACATGACCCTAATCCATATCCATCCTACCAATCACCTTTTGAACCATATAAGCCATACATGGAACCACCATTCCAATATTACTACTTCCAAGAACCACCTCCAATGTGTACAAATTTGCAACCACAAGATGAATACCACTTTCCACCACAACCTCCCATGGAAGAATATTCATGTCCATCCATCCAAGAGCCATATGATCCTACTCATGATATCCAAGGAGAACAAGAGTCAAGGGATCGTCTCAAGGAAATATTGGATCAATTTCAAGCAACCATGGAGTGTGTTGTGTAACAAGTGGAAAGAATGGAAAACATTGAACCACCACAACTCTACCAAGAAGAACCACCTTCCTACTATGAATCCTTCCCCCAAATTGATGAACCCTTCCATCCACCCCAACCTCCAATGGATGATATCCTTGATATTCTTATTCAAGGACAAGAGGAGATGAAAAGCGATGTAGAACAATTCACAGCCGCCTTGGATGAGGTGGTAAACTGGTTAGCATCCCAATGCTTAAATACTCAAGAAACTCCCATGGCTACATGTGGAGAATCAAATAAAGAGCATAACATGAAGGAGAGATTGGTGGAGGATGAGGGAAATTGCTTCGTATTGGAACAATTGGAGGAAGCTACAATTGTTGAAGAAGAGGAAGAATTGGTTGAAGACTTAGGAGATGCGGAGCCTCCATGGGAACATAGAGTTGAAGAAAACCCCTCCAAGATTATTGAAATTGATGCTAGGGAGGAAAGTGCACACCTTCAAAGGCATATTCCATATGAAGACTTGGATGGGATAGAGCAAGAATTGAGTCCCCTTGGTGAGGAAGATCAAGCATCAAGTCTTAGTGGTGAAGAATCCTTTGAGCATGAAGAACCTTCTCCCGTTGGACTTGAAAGCATTGTGGAGGTAAATCTCTCTCATCCTCCCATTTATGATTTGAGTAAGGGAAAAGGCTTAGGTAGTATTGTTGAACAAAGGATTACATTTGAGAAATCTTGTAAAGAGGTGGAAGTCCTTAGAAAAAGGAGGAGGGGAATTGAATACGCTTTGTCAAGACCCTTGGAATCACCTTTGCCTAGGTTGCCATCTACACCTTCATTTGAGTGGGTGAAACTCATTTCTATTAGCTTTATTATCCCACTTGAATGTGGTTTGCTTGAAATGGATGGCCAACTTAGGATGCTTTGTGGGATGAAGCGTAAAAAAAAGATGTTTCGTGGTTGGCGTTGTAAATCAAGGCTCATTATGGTTGATGCATCAAACATGAGATATAAAGGTTGGAGTAGTGCTCACCTAGATGGGTCTAGGAGGATTGTTGGACATTTTATTGAGAATTCATCATGCCTACCACCCGGATGGACTAATAATGATGATCAACTTCAAGACGGGTGTGAAAATAAAGTGTGGGATCCCGGATCACAAAAAGAGGATCAACTTTGGGAGCCCCAAGCTTATGAAGAACTCCATCAACACTTGGTGCAAAAAATAAGAAATCTTGGGGCACAATGGAGAACCAAGCATTAGTGGGAGTTCCGAGATGAATTCAAGTACAAGCCACCTTGAGAGGAGCTCCCCATAAGTCAAACTTAAGGACAATAAACAAAAGTGTTAGGTGGGAGACACCCCACCATGGTAATTTCTTTTTATTTTCTCTTTTTGTACATATTGGTAATTAGTTTAAATTCATGTTTTTGGTTTATTTGTTGAGTATAATTGGTAGTTTCGTATGTTAAATAAGGTTTTATGGTGTTTTGGTAGCTGTTTGGAGGTTTAGAATGCTTGGATTGGTGAAAAAACATAGAAATTTTTTTTTGAAAAACAAAGCACCATTCGCGCGTACGCGCACTGCGTGCGTATGCGTGCATCAAGCATTTTCGCCCATCCATGCGCACGCGCCATGTGTGCATACGCGTGGATTACAAAATTTCATTCCTCCATACATTGACCCGAGAGTTGTGCGAACATTGCGCGCGCATTGAGCCTTTGGCACAAAACCACTCGCGCGTACGCGTACATGACGCGTACGCATCACTCTCGAAATAAGCCATCGGTGCGGACGCGCCATGTACGTGTACGCGTCGTGTCCATTACACCACCATCCACGCGCGTGCGCCATGCGCGCATACGCGTGGATGTCCTTCCTTCAACACATCTCTTTTCTTCTCCTCTTGCCATTTCTTTCCTTCTCCTTTCTTCTTCCCTTCTTCTACCCCTCATCCAACACTCCTAAACACCATTGATAACCATTTATTTTAGTTAACTAATTAGTTAGTTAGTTAGTTGATTAGTTAGTTTTAGTTAGTTTTCATTTCATTTTCTCTTTTTCATTGTAAGTGTTGGATTGTTATTCTTGTTTACCATTAATTGCTGCTGAGTATTAAAAAGGGATGTTATCTTAACATCATTATGTTTATAATCTTTGTTGGATTCTATTGTTGAGGTTATATTTTGCTACTTGATTTTGAGTTTTTCATGCTTACCTTTTAAGAATACCAAGTGAGGAGAATTGTCTTCGAGCTTGTAACTCTTCTTGAATTGCATGATTTGGCCACCATGTGATTTGAACCCTATTCTTTGATTAAGCAATCTATTAACATTGGATGGTGTGCATTTACCTTAATGCATTGTATTTCATGATCATATGCATCCATATGCTTATATCTTGAATGCCTTCATGCTTCTTTAATGCTTGTTTTACCTCACAAGTTTAATTAAAGCATCTCAAGCACACTAGGGTAAGTGAAATGCATGCTTCTTTTATGACATCACTTTTTTATGATAATGTGTGTTCTAAAAGGCGCCTAATTTAGGACTCACATTCCTTTTTGTGATTAATGTCACACTAATTCACTCACTCAATTCTAGTGATTTACCTCATTCCAACAATGTATGCTTCCTTGCTTTTGTATTATCCTATCTTATGGTGTTGTTTTCTATTTTTCATGCATGACGCACCTCAAGCAAAAATGGAAGCGGCAGAAAGAACATGCAGCAACCGGTTGACCTACCAGTTAAAGGTAGCAATCCGAAAAGTCACCGTAACCCCTTTCTCATCTTTGAGTGCACCGAGGACGGTGCAAACTTTTAAGTGTGGGGAGGTCGTCCGACCGGTCGGCAATTTTGGGTGACAAATTTCTAATCCCAACACTTTTGCATTCCATTTTAGGTTTTTAGGATTTTTAGTTTCATTTTCTTATTTTTTGCATATGTATACACATAAGCTTAGTCAAAATGATGAAATTTTTAAGATTTCTATCTATAGGGTACCAATTGATTTGAGTGAAAATTTTTCATAGAACTTGCTTGAAAGAATTCATTTTGGAACATGGTTTTTGAGCTAAGAACACAAGCATGTGAGTTTTGAGCCAAATTGTGTGGTTACATCATATAACCACTTATTTTCATTCTTGTGTGCATTATTCTCTTTCTATGATTGTAATCTTTGATTTGTTTGATTCTTTATGTCCATTATTTTGTGTATTCATGCATTTATATAATTGAGGCCATCATTTCATTTAGCTCACTTGCCCAAATAGCCTTACCTTTTATCTCCCATTGTTAGCCAATTTGAGCCTACGATTAACCCACTTGTTCTTAATTTAGCACATTACAAGCCTTAAAGTGAAAAAATAATAAATGTCCTTAATTTGGTTCTTTGATTAGCTTAGGCTAGCGTGTGTAACATTCAAGTGTGGGAACCTTGGGACATTGGGGGAATAAAAGGGTAGTTTAGTATTTTTGTTAAAAATATTGGGAATTGGGTACATGCTCATGTGTAATGAATGTAAAACCTATGCATTGATGTTCTTGTATAAAAAAAATGATGAGAAAAATAAAATAAAATATATATATATATATATATAGAAAAAAAAGAAAAAGAAAAAGAAAAGAAATAAAATCTCTTCACACTTAAATGATCATAACTTGAGCTATAGAGGTCCAAATGATGCGGTTCTAGTTGCGTTGGAAAGATAACATCCAGGGCTTCGAAACATATAAGATTTGTCATAGTTGCTACACGTATGGTGATGCGTACGCGCACTGTATGCGCACGCATTGTTGCTGCCATATGACCCACTTTAAGCAATACGTGGCCAGAGAATTCTAAAGCCTTGTGGGCCCAATCCAACTCATTTCTGATGCTATTTGACCCAAGGATTGAAAGGGAATCAACATACTTTACATACTTTCACACATTAGTTTAGTTTAGTTTAATTTTTGGAGGGAAAGTTAGTTTTAGAGAGAGAAGCTCTCACTTCTCTCTAGGATTAGAATTAGGATTAGGTTTAGATCTAGATCTACTTCTTCTTCTTCTCTCTTAATTTTCTTTTTCCTTCCTTAATTGTTCTCTTGTAGATGTAGAATTCTTCTTCTCTTGTGATTCATTTGTATTGTTAGTTGTAGTTTATGAACTTTCTTTTGTAGATCTACATTTCTCCTTCAATGCAATTGGTAAGTTCTTTGTTGTTTCATAATTGTTTTCCTTTTTCTATTGTTGATCTCTTGCTATTCTAGTTAGATCTCTCTTTAATTCTTGTAATTCATGTTGTTTACTTTTATTGCCTTCTATATGTTTGATGAAATGCCTCTTCTAGATATGAGTTAGATTTTGTTCCTCTTGGCCTAGGTAGAGTAATTAGTAATGCTTGAGTTATCTAATTCCTTTGTTGATTGATAATTAGAAGTTGCTAATTGATTTAGATACCACTAAAGCTAGTCTTTCCCTTGGGAGTTGGCTAGGACTTGTTGAATCAAGTTAATTTATCCACTTGACTTTCCTCCATGATTAGAAGTTAACTAAGTGGTAGCAATGGACAATTTTGGTCACAATTGAGGAGGATAATTAGGATGTGACTTCTAGTTCTCATATCTTGCCAAGAGATTTCTTAGTTGTTAGTTTATTTTCTTTACCATTTATATTTCTTGTCTAAAATCTAAAAACCCCAAACATACTTCATAACCAATAACAAGACACTTCATTGCAATTTCTAGGGAGAATGACCCGAGGTTCAACACTTCGATTTATAAATTTGGGGGTTTGTACTTGTGACAAACAAATTTTTGTATGAAAGAATTATTGTTGGTTTAGAAACTATACTTACAACGAGACTTCATTAGTGAAATTATAAACCACACAAAAATTCTCTCATCAGACAGTAGAAGTCTACGTCGACGACATCTTAGTAAAAATAGCAGAACCAAGCAGCCTTATAGATGACCTCCAAGCCGTCTTCAAAGCGCTAAGGAAATTCAAGATGAGACTCAACCCACTCAAGTGCACGTTCGCCATGGAGGACAGGAAGTTCCTAGGCTTCATGATAACGCAACGGGGGGTAGAGGCCAACCCAGATAAGTGCGAAGCCGTCCTCAAAATGACAAGCCCAAGGTGCATCAAAGATGTGCAGTGACTCACCGGGAAGCTCACAGCCCTATCCTGGTTTCTCGGAGCCTCGCCGGAAAAGGCCCTCCCTTTCTTCAACCTAATGAAGAAAGGAATCGCCTTCGAGTGGACCTCGGCATGTGAAGAGGCGTTCAGCCACTTCAAAAAGGTACTCTCAGAACCGCCCGTGCTTAGTAAACCCAGAGAAGGGGAACCCTTGTACCTATACCTAGCGGTGACCACACAGGCCATGGCGGCAGTTCTTGTCCGAGAAGAAGACAAGACTTAACGCTTGATATACTTTATCAGCAAAGTACTCCAAGGAGCGGAGTTGAGATATACCAAGCTAGAGAAACTAGCTTATGCTCTGCTAACCTCGTCAAGAAGGCTCAAGCAATACTTCCAAGGGCATGTAATCATCCTAATAACCGACCAGGCCATTCGGCAAGTCCTCCAGAAACCCGACCTCGCGGGGAGAATGATGGCATGGGTAGTCGAACTGTCCCAGTACGGCTTGCAATACGAACCCAGACAGGCAATCAAAGCCCAGGCAATGGCAGATTTTCTAGTGGAAGTCACAAGGGAGGCACCCGACATGCCGAACACACGGTGGAAACTCAACGTTAACGGAGAATCCAACCAAACATTCGAGGGGTAGGGATTATCCTTGAAAACTCGGCAGGAGTAGCGTACGAGCAGTCAATCAGGTTCGACTTCCCGGTCTCGAACAACCAGGCAGAATACGAAGCACTAATAGGAGGGCTAATCCTAGCTAAAGAAGTCGGAGCATCAAGGATAGAAGTAAATAGTGACTCCCAAATTGTCACATCCCAGATAAATGGCAGCTATCAGGCCAGGAACACACTACTACAAAAATACCTAGAAAAAGGTAAGAGAGTTATGCAAAAGCTTCGAAGAGGTCGTAGTGCAGCATGTTCCTAGGGAAAGGAACGCCCGAACAGACCTCCTCTCCAAGCTAGCAAGCACCAAGCCTGGCATGGGGAATAGGTCTCTAATCTAGAGGTGAGCATGGGTAGCGGATACCCAATTATCCGTCCGAATCCGAACCAAACCAATTAAATTGATTCTGAAACTAACGGGTAATCGGGTCCAACCCGAACCAAACCGATGGCTATTTCTAGTTATTGGTTCGGGTATCAGTTCTGGGAGTGCGGAACCCGAACTAACCCATGAACCCGATCATATATTAATTAAATAAAAAAATACATATATTTCTATTACACTTTTGTATTTAGCTTCTAATATGTTTGGTATTTAATATGTTTGATTTTAATGTATTTAGTGTTTAATATGTTTGGATTTTAATGTGTTTAGTTTTTAATGTATTTGGTGTTTAACATGTTTGGATTATTTTTATTGAAGTTACATGTTTATTGTACTTGCTGAATTTTCAAGATAAAAATTTGGATTTTTTTATGAATCTCAAAATCATCGGGTATCCAATTACCCGAACCGAACCAATCCGTTCTTAATCGGTTTGGTTTGTTTCGGGTACATACACAAAAAAATACAAATCCAAAACAAACCAAACCAATTACATTTTAATTGGTTTGGTTCTCATTTTACCTTGAACCCGAACCAAACCGACCCATGCTCACCCCTACTCTAATCCAAGGGATGGCAACTGAACCGGCAATTATCTTATGCGCAAACCAGACTCCAAGCCCCCCTTATGGATAGAACCTATCTCCCGGTACCTGGAAAACGGGAAAACACCCCTAGACGAGAAGGAAGCACAAGCCGTCAGAAGGGAGGCTCCCAAATATGTGACCAAACAGGGGCAACTGTACAAACGAGGGTTCCACCAACCCCTACTCAAATGCCTACGCCCCGACCAGACGGATTACGTCCTAGGCGAAGTCCATGAGGGGTGTTGTGGTCACCATATCGGAGGCAGGTCACTGGCAAGGAAAATCATTCGAGTAGGATATTACTGGTCCACAATGATGACGGGCGCTCAGAAATTCATCAGGAAATGCAAAAAATGCCAAGAAAATGCCAACTTCCACAAAGCCCCACCTGAGGAACTCAGTCTGATGATGGCACCCCGACCTTTCGCCCAATGGGGAGTCGACCTCTTGGGGCCATTCTCACTCGGGCCAGGACAAGTAAAATACTTGATAGTAGCCATAGATTACTACCCCAAGTGGGTAGAGGCAAAATCACTAGCCAGCATATCCTCAGTAAACTATCAAAAATTTACGTGGAGGCAAGTGATCACCAGGTTCAAAATCTCAGAATTCGTCATATCAGATAATGGGACACAATTCACTGCCAAGAAGTTCAAAGAATTCCTCTCAGGACTAGGAATCAAGCATAAGTTCTCCTCAGTCGAGCACCCCCAAAGCAACGGACAGGTAGAAGCAGCAAACAAAATCATCTTGAAAGGACTAAAGAAATGACTCGAAGGGAAGAAGGGCATATTGGCAGACGAGCTAGCCTCAGTCTTATGGTCGTACAGGACTTCTCCCCAGTCATCTACCGGCGAAATGCCCTTTTGACTCACATACGGGGTCGACGCTGTCATCCCAGTCGAAATAGGGGAGCCAAGTCCAAGAGTACTTCTGGGGGGAGGAAACGAGGCGATCGAGAAAGACTTGGTTGACAAAACGAGACAGATGGTGCACTTGGCAGAGACAGATATCAAACAAAAGATAGCCCTAAGATACAACGATAAAGTGCTAAAGAGAAGTCTCGGGGAAGGCGACCTGGTCTTACGACGTAACGACATAGGACCACCAACTCCAGGAGAAGGTAAGTTGGCCACAAACTGGGAAGGACCTTACAGGGTAAGGGAAGTCCTCGGCAAAGGTGCATACAAGCTAGAAAGATTAGATGGGAGCGAGGTGCCGAGAACATGGAACATGGCAAACCTAAAAAGGTTCTACTCATAGGAGGAAGCGACCTGACGGCCTGGCGACCCGGCCACATCCACTTTAATTCCTTTAATTTTTCCACAGTCGTTTTCTTTAATTATGTACTACATTACCCCTTGTTTTAAGTTCTACATATGCATACATAATAAACTTTGTCTTTTGCAAGATTTATGACAAAACGACAGAACGACGTAAATGATGAGCGGTCGACCTAACGAAAACTCGGGACTGATCACCCCGAGAACCAAAGGAACCCAAAGCTTAAAACAAGCAACAAGTAACAAAAACGGTAAATACCATTAAAGCGGTAAACCAAAAAGGCCACGACAGCCCGGATAAACGAAAGCAATAAAATAAACAAAGCCACGATGGCCCGAGCAAGCGAACAATTACTAATGAAAACGACTTGATTGAAATGAAATACTAAAACGTTCATTATAGACAAAGGCACCTCAGAAGGCCCAAAAGCAAAGCAAAATTAAAAAAAGCAAAGGCAAGAAATATAAAAGCTGAAAAGAAGAGCCCATCTCAAGGCTTGAGGATGTCGACAATCTTCCTGTCCTCGACTGTCTTGAAAGCACCCACTTGAGAAAGGTCGAGATCGGGAGCCAGCACATCAACTTGGAGCTTAATCCCCTCCTCAGTCAACTTAACGGCCTCACGGGCCCCCTTAGCAATCTCCTTGTTTTTTTTCTTCAAGGCAGTTGCTTCCTGACAGGCAGCCGTTGCCGAGCTCTCTGCTAGCTTCAACTTATCCTCCAACTCCTTGATCCTCTTCTCAGCAGCAACAGTCACACCACGAGAAGTGTTCAAGTCTTTCATCAGGGCAATGTCCCGCTCCAACAACCTATTGATCTCTTTGGCGACTTCCTTAGCCTTCTCCTCTTGCTCAGATAACTTTTTCTTCAAAGACTCCTCCCGGGACCTCGAATCAGTCAGGTCCTTCTGGGAGTTCCGAAGCTTCCCTTCCATGGCATGAATATTCCCCAAGACAGGTTCCACCTTCTTGGCAATGGCAACAGCTCGGAGAAGACTTCGGTAGATCTACTTCGCCTGGCCCGCAAGGTCGGCATCCTGAAAGAACTCCTTAGTACCAGGGAGCAATTGGGACTCGATAAAACCCCCAGCGTCAAAATTCTTTTCCATAACGCAGAAGGCCTTTCCCGAGTCCTGCTTCCTTTTCTTCGGGTTGCCAACGACCTGCAGGTCATCATCACCAGACCCCAAGTCCTCATCCCCAAAAGGAACCTCCTCATCGACGCTCGGGTTCTTAGGGGTGTTCTCAAGAGGGACCTCGGGAGCCGCCACCCGATCAGCACCCGCGGCAGGACCGCTAGCTTCCCCAGTAACCTTTGGATACTGATCCTGACTAGCCGCAGGGGTCGCCGAGGAATCCTCATCACCATCTCGAATGAGGTTCATCACCTCAGCCATGGTAGTCTTCCCACCAGCCATAGAAACTACAAGAAAAAGACAAGAGACGTGAGCAGCAGTTAAAGTAAAAGCACTAAGTAATAAGCACAAAGAAAACAAACTCACCAACATACGACCAACCGGTCTCCCGATCCCCCATAACCATATGAGGGTTAAGATTTTTCTCACCAAAAATGGCCAACAAGATTTCGGCAATGTTACGATCTTCTGGGCTCAACCAATCATAAGATATTTTTATTAAGTAATCAGATCCCGCCCCAAAGCTCCAGTAGGTCGGGATCAGCCTTTCTCCCTCGGTGGTAAGCCAGAAAGGTTGATGGCCCTCAATTGGCCTAACTTTGAAAAAGGTATGCTTGAAGCCATGAAAGGAGTCCTCGAAGAGGCCAAAGATCCTCCGACCTTGTTGGGCCCTAAAGGACATGTACCCTTTCTTGGTCTTCCCCTCACGAGAAGGGTTTGTAAGAATGAAGAGGTAAAGGAAGACGTTCACAGAGATCGGGAGCTCTAGATACTCGTAAACCATCTCAAAACATCGGATGGCAGCTCAACTATTCGGGTGCAGTTGCGATGGAGCGACATCACAACGGTTGAGCAAACCCATAACAAAAGGAGAAAAAGGCAAACGAACTCCTAAAGAAGTGAACATGGGTTTGTAAACCCACAACCAATCGACGACTCGAGGAGCCGCCAGGTTCTTTTGGCAGACACGCTCCCGAGCAGCAGGAACATAAACTTGGTACAAAGCTTCCTCGGGGCCACCCCCACATAAGAGTCCGGCCTGACGCAGATCCTGAAGGTCCTCCTTGGTGACCTTGGAAGGGGTGTCCTTCACGTCGGAAGTAACCCAGGCGTAATGGTCAACGAAATCGGCCAAAGGCCGCTGAGCCAAATTCGGGAGTACATGGCGATCAGCCATACCTACAGCGGGGGCACCACTTAGTTAGCACGGGAGGTCGGGAGCCCTAAAAACAGCAAAAACAAAACTACAACCCAACACTAACCCAGAACCCAAGCGAAACCTAAGAAAAGCTAGTGGCGCCCCCTTTAAAAGAAGAAAAATAGCAAGAACAAGCAGAAACCCAGGCATGCACAAAGAAAAATGCACAAAGAGGAATATGCAAAAACCAAAGGAAAGAAGCAACCAAAAGGGGAAACCATAAAAACAACGTACCAGAAATATAGAATCCGCCAAAATGACGAACAGGAACGAAGGATCCAAGAAGAAGAGAGTCGAGACACCAAAAACAGCAAGAGAATCGAGACAGCAGGAGCAGGAAGCAAAAGCAGTAGCAGCGCGAGAGAGCAAGAAGAAGAAGAAGAAGGAAAGTGGAGTTATGAGGGGGTTACAAAGCAAAAATAGGGAAAAAGCATAACCGCCGCGCCAAAAGGCAGGGACATATTTGCCATTTTACTCAAAATTTCAAATCAATGAAATGATGGGCATTTAATGCCCAGCGCAGAAGCCAAGAAGGCAGCGTCAAGGACGAGATGACCACGCGTGAGAAACACGAAACGCCATCAACGAGCTCCCGAGAAGAAGAACACATCCCGTCTCGGCGAGTAAGACAAACACGCCTAGCCACGAGCTCCAAAACTCAAGGTTGGCGCGTTGGGGCACTGTTACGGACCGTCAAGAGTCCAGCCCCACTAGCCGTCGGGTCGGGGCACCACCCCTGACCCAGGCCCAAACCATCCTTCCCAACAGGAGGGGCACGACGGGTCGGCTCCTAACACCCGACCCGGGACACGCCCGACTTACCTTCCATACGGTCCATGTCACCATTCGGGTCAGTATCCTCGGGGCGGCACCCGAAGCCCCGACCCGAAGTCCGGAACGACCTGCCCCTCTCACGTGGGTTAGGACAACTCACAAGCTCCTTGGCCAGTGGGCTAGGTCATCCATGGGCCCGCCCAGCACAGTATATAAGGGGAGAGGTCAGCTCTCCCCCCGAGGTATGTCACACTTTTTATCTAATTTGGCCATCACTTCGTACGGACACTGACTTGATCATCGGAGTGTCCTTGTAGGTGACCACCCCCCATCACATCACCTCCGGTGTCCCTAGATTGCAGTCCACATCTCGTTCAGCTCCAAGTCGACTCAGGGTTCGTCCACTCTCCCTCTCATCACCACCCGACCCGCCGAGCATCCGAGGTCCCGTGAAACAAACACTACTTATTCTTTAAAATTTAATTTTTTTTATTTTTTAAAAATTTATTATTATTTGATTAAATTTTTATAAAACTATTTTTCTATTTTTTTCATAATATAATTTGTAGCCCTAAAATTTATGTAACTTCTTTCAAAATAAAATTGTTACTTTTTTTTGTCTCTCCATTCTCCTTGTTATCTAATCATTCTTCTCTCTACTCTCTTACATTGTTTTTACCTTTTACGTTATTGCATTGTTATTTTGTCCTTCTACTTATTAGAAGTTCAATTAGTTTTCACCTATTTTTTCTAGTGTTCATCTATTTCAGGTAAATTATAATTTATTTTTTTGCCTTCTTTATTTGACAAAAAAATAATTTTTGTATGCAATGTTGATGAAAAAAAAAATGCAATTATTGAGATATAGAAGAACAAGAATTAGCATTACAACTAAATTTAGAGCATGAAATTAGTTGCATAAATAAAAAAATTTATGTTGAACCAATTACATAAAAAAAACTATATTAAATTTTTACCGACACATCTAAAATAAAATAATAGTATATAAAATATTTTTTGAACATATCCAATATTAAAAATTAAACATATTATCAAATACCTCATGAAAATATGATTGAAAGTGAAATATATTAAGAAAAAAATTAAGAATTCACTTTCTACCAGTTAGATTAAATGAATTAGACAAACACATGCTATAACGAATGTTATCCACAATAAAAAAATTATTATTTTTCTTTCTCAAGTCACATCCAAAATACCTAATTGCACATTAAATGACTTCTAACACATCTAAAATTCATTCAAAAATTTTATATAAATATTTTTTGAATACATCCAAAATTAAAAATTAAACATAACTTTTAGTGTCAATAATTGTTTTACGTATCACAAGATTCTAAAGGCAAAAATGAGAGAATGGGTGGGAAACACAGGGAGAGTTAGGTCTAAGGAACATGGCAAGGATCCTAGGGTTTGGAATAGAGAAGAGTATCTATGATTAGAAAATGAGTCTTTCTCCATTTTTGTGAATAATCTTCCTGAAGACATATCAAAGAGAGAGTTATTCTACTTGTTCAACTAGACTGGATGCATCAATGATATTTATCTATCCTGGAAATAAAAAAGTGGTGATATATACATTTTTGCCTTCATACGGTACACAACGAAAGGAGGGGCCTTGAAGGCTATAGCGAAAATGAATCGAATGAGGCTGAGAAGTAATGTTGTCTTTGTAGGAAAGGCTAAGTACAGAAGAATGTCGGGAACCGTAGACATAAATAAGGGACAAAGAGGAGATGGCAGGCAAAACCCAACTACTCGACAGCCACATCGAGAAGTGGGCCAGGATGATTCTTTGTCAACTGGACAAGAATTACGAACGAAAAAAATCGTAAAAGACCCGCATGAGAATGGAGGAACAAAGAAGGTAGAAGTAGCAGTGGCAAAAAAAATCTGGAATGGTTGCAGAGAAGTCTTGTAGGGGCTACGACGAAGCCTATTGATCTCATCTCTTTGAGGGAAATGATTGTGAAGAACTTGCTTTCTGTCGTCCAAATTCGGGAAATGGGAGTGTACAAAGCTCTTTTGACCTTTGATAGTATTCTGCATGCTGACAAAACATACACCTTTATATTGAATTGTCTTACAATCTTTTCATAGGGTATAGAGGTAGGAGGAGTCGGAGCATAGTGAAACTAGAAGAGTGTGGCTTGAATATTTTGGTCAGTCAACAATTTCAATACAATAGGAGGCCAATGGGAGAAGTAGTTGGGTGTGCAAAAGAGACGGAATTGTGCAGCTCGTTCACTGTAGGTCGTGTGCAAATTGATACGTGTGTAATGGACGTGATTCAGAAGTGGATCCATATCACAATTGGCTCCGATGGCTTTGATGTTTTGGTAAAGGAGGTTGGACATGAGGCGTGTGACTTGCAATGCATGGGGAAAATTTATGATAACGGAATCACCAACTGCAAGCTCTTGAATCACGGTATAACAAGCAAGAGTCAAGGAATGGATAAATGGCAGAGAAGGCAAACAGAACCATTGAAGGAGGAAGATCATGATGAATGATTGTTAATGGTGGTGACACAGGGAGAGGAAGATGATAAGGATAAATTAGTAATTCCTTATATAATTTTGAATGAATGGATTAGCGGCAGTACAAATTACAACCGTGGAGAAATCGTAACATATCAAGCAGTTAATGGCGATAATCAAGGAATTGTTGATTTTGGGGATAGGAACGGTATGAGCTATGATGGAGACTCCGATAGAATAGTCACATGTGCGTATAGTACTTTGTGTAATGGGATGAAAAGGGTGTCAAATAAGGAAAAACAAACAAAAAATTGTTCTCTCATTAAGGATTGGGCCAGGCACAAAAGGAAGGATATGGAAGGGAACACTAACTGTTTGGGCACAACCTCATCAGCTACTAGGGATGTTGATCTTAGACCCGAGCTGGGTATTCCGGATCGGTTGGTGAGCATGAGGAGAGAGAGTAGGTCCCTCATTACTGCGCGTGCTATGGAAGCTCGCCATGTTGATGGCGTGGGCTTCCTCGAGGGGGACGGAGACACCCGCGTCGGAGATGGCCACGGAGGGAGCCGGCTGTCAACGGATCGGGGGAGCCGGTGGATCCGCGGTGGGAATGACCTTACCCGAAATGTTGGGGATGCTGTCAATGATGGTGGGTTTGGTGTCGCCGGCAGCACAGAGATTCCATCAGCCAGGGTCACGTTAGGGACTCATGTTGTGGCAAAACAGATGGTGGTGGGAGCTGGAGAGAGTGGAAACGCTCATGATGTTGTGAAGGAGGGTGATGTGAACACAGTTGGTGGTCAGTCTTGGGAGGTTGATGTGACTATAGGGGTTAGTGAGGCAAATGGCAACCAACTCGAACTGGGGTTTGTTTGAGGTAACATTCTTGATCAAAATGCAAGGAAGGTGGCTCTCAGACATGCTAGGGAAGGTATTAGAGGGGCTAGTTCTAGGCAAGAAGTTGAAAAAGATGAGGGGGATAATGACACTCGGTACTCAAAATTAGAGGAGCAAATATTGGAAACAAAAGGACCTGAGAGCTGGCAATGGAGTCAGGTCTTATATTGTACAATGAGAAAGATGACATTATGGCAATTCTCCAAGCATAAAACGAAGAAATAGCTCAGAAAAGAAAGGTGGCAAAACAGAAGACGAAAATGGGGTGGTACAGACCCAAAAATAAAAAACAGGTGTGTCAAAATAGTTTTAAATGATCTTTAGTTCTTGGAATGTTAGGGGGTTACGGGGTGATGAAAAGATGAGAATGGTGAAGGACCTAAAGAATAAACATAGCTTAAATCTGTTATGATTGATTGAGACTAAAAAGCGGGTAGTGATGAGATTTGATGTTGCAAGAATATGGGGGAATGATGGTATGGGTTGGAAAAATGTAGGCTCTGATGGTGCATATGGTGGACTGTTATTGGGATAAAATGATGTTTAAAATGAATAATTGCTATAAAGGGGAAAGGTGGTTATGTGTTGAAGGAGTCTTGTCAAAGAATAATTTTAACTGTGCGGTTTTTTTGTTGTCTATGGTGCACATAGTAGAGACGAGAAGAGTCATGTTTGGGAGGAGTTGAGTTGCATAGCTGGGTTATGTCAGGTTCCTTGTTGTTTTATGGGAGACTTTAATGAGATAGTACATGTGGAGGAACGAAAAGGTACTGCTATTTTACCTCTATCTGCTGAAGAATTCAAGAATTGGAAACAAGATATGCACTTAGTGGATTTGCCACTCACCGATCATAAGTTTACGTGGTTTCGAGGCCATTCATGCAGTCATATAGATAGAGCTCTGGTTAGTTTGGAATGGTTAGAAGAGTTTTCAAAGCGTCGGTTAAGAGGTGGACCAAGGGATTTGTCAGATCACTACCCTATAATAGTGGAATATAAAAAGCTGAGGAGAGGTCCAAGGCTGTTTCGAAGCCTAGATTCATGGTTTACACATGAAGGTTTTCTTAGAATGGTTAAGGAGGAATGGAGAGGATTATGGGAGATATAGTTCACTAATAAATTGAAGACTTTGACGATTCCATTGGAGAGATGGCATAAGGCCAACTTTAGTGAGATAGACAAGAAGATTTTGAAGTTTGAGAAAGAGATCAAGAGCTTGATGATATGATAAGTAATGGAGTGTATGATGGAATGATGGAGGCTAGAAGAAAGGTGTTAGTTACTTGCTGTGAGAGATGGTATGTAAGGAAAGAAGTACACTGGAAATAGATGTCTCGGTCTCGATAAACGAAGGATATAGACAAAATACAAGATACTTTCACAATATAGCTTCAGCAAGAAGGAGGAATAATATGATTGATATACTGGTAATTAATGGTAGACTGGTAAGGAATCAAGCTAGAATAAAAATTGCTATTATAGAATTTTACAAGGATTTGTATCATCAGGAAGATTTTTCTATGGTGGGATTCAGAGATGGTCTGGTTGGTAGGATAGATGAGGAAGATTTTGTGACTCTAGAGGCGTTGCCATTGACTGAGGAGATTAGAGAGGCAGTGTAGGATTGTGAGTCATCAAAGGTGCCAGGTTGTGATGGATACAACATAAATTCATTAAGAGGTACTGGGATGAGATTGGGTCTGAATTAACGGTAGCTATGATGGGGTTCTTTTAGACGTCCAGGTTACCGGCAGATTCCAATATCACTTGGGTGGCATTGGCACCTAAGTTCATTGGTGCGAAGGAGATTAAAGACTTGAGACCAATTAGTATGGTTGGGTGTGTGTATAAGATTATTTCAAAGGTGTTAGTTAGGAGGATGAGATTAGTGATGCTAGGAATCCAGGATTAGTAGGGGAGACTCAGAGTGCATTTGTAAAGGGAAGAAAAATACATGATGGGACTCTCATTGCATGTAAAACTGTATACTGGCTTAAATTGAGGAAAAAAGGAGGCAGCAATAATCAAGCTAGATTTACAAAAAGCATATGATAGAGTCAAATAGAGTTTTGTGGACATTGTGTTACAAAAGATGGGGTTTGGACGTAGGTGGAGGGCGTAGGTTATGGAATGTGTGACCACAACATCTTTGTCGGTCTTGATAAATGGTTCACCATCTAAGCCATTCAAAATGGAAAGGGGTATGAGACAAGGTGACCCGATTTCTCTTTTCTTGTTTGTACTGATTGTGGATGTTCTGCATAAAATGGTTGGAGAGGCAGTCAGGAACGGACGTATATCACCATTGGTGGTTGGGAGAGATAGTATAGAGTTGTCACATCTTCAGTTTGCTGATGACACTATTCTGTTTTGCCCACCAAAAGAGGAGACTATGAAGAATTGCAAGCGTCTTCTGCGATGCTTTGAGTTGATATCAGGGCTAAGTATTAATTTTGACAAGTCTATTTTAATTCCATTCAATTGTGAAGATCAGTTGGTACAACATATGTGTAGCTTATTGGGTTGTAAGGAAGGTACCCTTCCAGTTAAATACCTTAGAATCCCCTTAAGAGCAAATCCGAGGTTGATAAAGACCTGGAAGCCTATAATAGACAAGGTGGAGGAGAAACTTAGTCTTTGGAAAGCTAAGGTGCTAAACAAAGCTGGGAAGTTAGTGCTTATCAAATCAATAAATAACTTGTCAGTGTATTATTTGAGTTTATATAAGATACCGAAGGCTGTTGCTGAGAAATTGATTTCATTGCAGAGAAGATTCCTATGGAGCAAGGAGGATAGGAGAAATGGTATGGCATTAGTAAGATGAGAAGTGGTGCAGGCTCCTAAGAAGCTAGGTGAGTTGAGAATTGGAGATGCTATGGTTCGTAACACTGCACTGTTGTTTAAGTTGTGGTGGCATTTTGCAAAGGAAGAGTGCCCATTGTGCAAGAAGGTGTTATGTTCCTGTAATAATCTGAATTCGAATGAGCTACTGTCGACTCAAATGCTACCAACTAGAGGAGGTCTATGGAAGGATATATGCCAGGTACAAATCAAAGAGCAACATATAAGGGATAAGATGATTACTGGCTTGTCCATGGAGATTGGTGACGGGTGACGGACTCGGTTTTAGGAGGATGTCTGGTTACTTTGTGGATCTTTGAAAGATTGGTTCCCTAGGGTTTTCTCTGTTTCAAACCAATGTGAATCTGTTATAGGGGATTGCGGATTTTGGGATGGATTAGAATGGGTTTGAAACTTCTTATGGAGGCGAAAGCTTTTTCAGTGGGAGTTGGATCTTCCGTGTCAGTTACATGAGGCTTTGAGACCTATAAAGCTAGTAAATAACAGAGAAGATAGAGTTGTGTGAAAATATGATAGACAATGTATTTTTTTTACTAACTCATTTATGCAAGTGTTGCAGGAGGAAATACTTCCAGAGGATGTAACCAGTTACAGCTTCACTAAGACCATCTAAAAAAGTTTAGTTCTGCCAAGAATGGAGCTGTTTGTTTGATTTGTCTTGATAGGCAGGGTGAATACAAAGGAAAGGTTAAGTTGATTTGGGATTATTAGTCAGAAAGATAATGTTTGTGTTTTATTTAACAAGGATGTTGAACAGGTCCATCACTTGTTTCTTGACTGTGAATTTGCTTGGCAGGTGTGAAATGGGTGGATATCTATGTTTGGCCGACAGTGGTCCTTTCCGGGTTCGATGAAAGAACATTTTATAAGTTGGATAGAAGAGTCGAGTAAAAAAGAGGATCGAAAATAATGGCTGATGTACTTCTGTGCGATCATTTGGAACATTTGGATGGAAAGCAATAGAAGGATATTTTAGAATAAAAGTAAAGGTGTAGAAGAAATTATCAACATGACCTTGCTTAGCTACAACGAGTGGAGAGGTGTAGATCCCTTTTGTTGTTGATGGCTATGCCGGAGATGACATGATATATTTCTCCTTGTGTTGTTGTGTTACTTTCTTTTAGTTGTCTATATGTTTTATTTGTCTGGTTCTGTTTGCTCCATTTTACTGTGTTGAGCTCTTTTGTTTTTTAAAAAAGAGGAATGTTAGGGGGGCAACAACTTTTGTGATTTGTAGTCATCAAATAGCCATCAATGATGGTTTTAATGGTGTGAGATTAATGTGAGATTTCATCCAATGGCTCGCTTTTCTTTGCTGGTTACATGCTGGCCAGAATTTAACAAAGTTGCTGATCCCCTAGACTTTTCCATAAAAAAAAATCAAATACCTACTCATAAAAATATGATTGAAAATGAAATATATTAAAAAGAAAAATTAAGAATTTACTTTCTACTTGTTAGATTAAATGAATTAAACAAACACATCCTATAATGAATATTACCCACAATCAAGAAAAATTATTATTTTCTCTTTCTCAAGTCACGTCCAAAATACCATAATTACACACTAAATGATTTTTAACACATTCAAAATTCATTAGAAAATTTTATATAAATATTTTTTTTATCACATCCAAAATTAAAAATTAAACATATTTGATAAACATAAATTCCTCATATGAGTGACATTTAAAAGTGTTTTGGGATGTTTTGAAAAATTTAAAATGTGTTAGTATGTTGTACGTGATTTGTAAATTAATTTTAGTTTTTTAAATTTTAGCCTTTTTAAATTTTTGAAAAAGAAACATCATATCTGTTAAATGTGTTTGTTTTATTTTTTTTTTTAAATTGATATAATAAAAAACTGATTGAAAGAATAATTTAAAGGATATCTAGTCATCCTAGTTCAACATTACTAATAATATTATTTGAGATAAATAATTGAGACACCAAAATACAGATAAATAATTGAGATACCAAAATACACCATTATCATCTTATACATACGTCATTACATGTCGCCAAAACTTCACGAATTTATAGAAGGCTCGAGTGGAATGCCATTAAATTCAGCTCTTTGTTTGGGTAACATGTTGAATCACATTCTAATATTCTATTTCTATACACTCCAAATTGAATAAAATGAAATATAAAAATTTTATAAGAGGAAATGCACCCACTTTAACATGATCAATAATCAAATTATTGAACCAAATTCTACTAATAC
>NC_029786.2:92862324-92878251 GCF_000816755.2 Arachis ipaensis
ATTCACACAATTTTTCATTCTCACTAGTACATCCTACCCTGCCTGGACTCCATAGTAGCACCCCACACTACTTAAGATGAACAGCCAAAACCAACAAAACAAAAGATAAAAAAATCTTGAAAAAATATAAACATTTTTTATGCCTTTCCAGGCACATACAGTGTGTACTGTAATTGTCACAATAGAAACAAAGGGGTAAGAACTCTATTTAAGCTATATTCTAAGATGTAAAATTACTAGATATCACTTTTATAAAGAAAGTAAATGAAGATAAACATCCATAATTGTCAATACAGTATTGGTGATTCTTTGGTGCTATTGAAAGATAGGAAGGTCACTGCGCGGTTGTTGGTTAGAAGTTATGTCGACCTCTGCTGGAACAAGGCTACTACTTGAGGCTTCTTCCCCAACATTTGCATTTGACATTTTTATGAAATAACTATGCCTGCAAAATTTGATCATTAGAACTTCATATTAGTGATGTTAAAATTGAACTAGAGCGGCCAATGGAACTAGTCAAACTAGGAACTGGACCCTCTTATGGTCCTGCGGTCTCATAAAGTTGTTAAATTCCATAGCTGAAACAAGGTTCATGCATACCATCGAGTATCGGCAGTCAATTCCGGATGGAAAGCAGTCCCTAGAATGTTTCCTTGTCTGACTGCAACTATACCTAGGGCCAATCAACATTAATTTAAACTAAGCTGATTGTACAAAGATAACATACTAAATTGGAAATTAAATTCTTGTGAGAAGTGAGCATTTATGGGCCACACTTTCTCCAAGGAGAAATATGTTCCAAAAAATTCAAATTCTTTTAATAGGGTCAATCTATTAAGTATCTAAACTTCATATCATTATAATCACACAACTTAGAATTTTCCCCTTCGATTCCTTCCTCCATTAAGACTTTCTTGAAGATAGAATTGAGCATTGCAAGTGAAGTTCTCCATTCCTATTTTGGATCTTCAATATTTGCATTCCATATTTGAAAGTGAATAACATTCTCAAGAGAAAGTTCCAACATGTACTATCAAGCAGCTAAGTTTTAAATTTCCCCAGTTCACTTTTATGATCCTGCACATTCCAAAATTCTCTCATTATTCTATTCACCTGAGAATCAGAGATGAACCTTCTAAATTCTTAGAGCTCAGAATAGTCACTACTCAGTCTACAACTGCAATTACAAATAATCAATGTTTTATCTGAATTTGAGTCCATGAATTATTTTCTTTACAATGGTAACAGGAAACCTAAATCTTGAGGTAAGTTAGAAAGCTAGAAATGCACACTTTTCATCGAGCATCCATTTTATATTAAGGCAAGATGAAAGATTTCTCTAGACAGATCTGCTAATAACAAACCTTTTTGTCTTCAGTGGAGGAATCAGAATCCAAGAATTTGTTAGAAGGGACAGGATAATCAGCCAGAACTTGAACTTCTGGCCCTGCTTCAAGAATTGCCGGAGCACGGATAAAAATTCCACGGAATGTTTCAGGACCACCTTCCTTGGATGCAAGCTCTGGCACCGGAAGGTCAGCTTCAAAGCTTTGAATCTAAATAAACACATCTTCAGTTAAATATGACAAAGCTTATCTAACTGCATCAGAAATTTTGTTCCTAAAAGCCAGATTATTCTCTTCCCAAATTCTATAATCTCTGTCATATATTTGTAGGAACTCCTGGATCTCATTGCATCCCAGATGTCCCCAAAACTGGGATGTTGGGATCCCGGGACTTGGGATGGCTGGGATTTGAACAAAGATAAAGGGAAATTCAGGGATATATATATAACATGCAAATTGTATATAAATTCTTTTAAAATAAAAATAAAAAAATAAAACAGCAGAAAATCAAAATAAACCATGAATTAAGCATCATAACTAATCACTCAAAATCTTAAGTTCTATATTTCATAATACTATAATAGTTCCATAATCCATACGAAATAAACTCATAAAGTCATAAATCCTAATTTTAGTTGTCAATGATCAATCATTGTCAAAGAAGGGCAGTGCATAAAGCATTAATACCTGGCTGCCAAAGAAATTTCTATGCACAGTACAATCAAGTCCACCCACCAGTTTTTGTCCACCAGTCTTCTGTCCTGAAATGATGTTGTTATAAATTTTTTAATCCATTATCAGATGCATGAAATGAGATGCAAATTCAGAGTAAGAATATGCTTAGTTGGGGTATTAAAATGGAGAGAAAATTTTCATGGATGGGTTTGATATGTAAAATTACACATGAAGATCATTCATGAAACAGTCCAAAAAATTAAAAAAAAAAACTCCTCCATGAAAACTTCCACCACATTTTTACTCCCCAACCAAAGTACTTAATAGTTAAAACTGTCCTGGAATAAAGAGGAGAAAGAAACAAACTACCTGTTGCTTTATTTGCCAAGAATATAAGCCCTGCACAGGTTCCCCAAACAGGCTTTCCCATTTCGACAAACTCCCTCAATGCAGGAAACTGAAAAATTAAAACACAATATAAATTACCATAGGCAGTTCACATTAATGGGGAAACCTAACTTGATTTCTTGTGTAATGATTGGATTAGGTTACAAAGTTCCAAATGTAGGGTCAAAGAATTATGAATTATCCAAATATATATCAGTAAGTGTAACTACTAAACCGGAACCAGACACGAAAACCGGAAAACTCATTCCCTTTACATTTCTGTCCTCTTTCCATCCCCTTTTGTTCACAAAACAAAATAAAATAAAAACCTAAATGGTTCTGCCAAGGAAAGTCTATCTCCTTTTTACGGTGTCTTAGACCAAGATATCTCCACAAACATTGATGCAAGATGTTAGAGATATAACCATTCATGGGCCTCCTCGCTTCTATTAGCTTAAGCTTTTGGAAGAAGTGGTATCATGACACGGTATAGAGTTTCTATGACTGAAAGATCTAGAGTTCGATCCTTGTGAAATCCCAAAATAAAAAAAAAATTATGGAGAATAATTAATGATGTATCGCTACATCAACAAAAATATTTCACTCAGCCATCCACCATATGCCTCAAATTTATTAAATACAAATGCTTTTATATTATTGAATAATGTAAAACTCTTTTAACTCTTTCACATTGACAACAACACTGAGAGGGCATCCGAATTATTAATCTCTAACTTTTTTTTCTTATTTCTCAAAAACTAATATTGGTAGCTAGGCACAAATTTCAGAGTTTTCTGGTGTGAACCAAAGTATCCTCCACAGGAAGGAATCCAATTTGAGTCGAGAACACCTACATCATCATGGTGAAACACTAGCTCTATGAACAAGAATATTTTCCATCTATAAGACTTAAACTTAGAAAACGATGAATTCTCCTACATCATCCTCCTAACCATCCTCCCCCTAATTCTAAACACACACACACACAAAAAAAAAAAAACATTTGAATTTGACTCACTTTGGAAATTAGGAGATTATTATGAATACCATTAGGAGGCTCTATCATCACTCATAAACTTAATACCTTGCTTACATGGAAATGAACATGTATATCCAAATAACATCAAAATAATAATAAATTAAAGGAAAAAAATAGAGATTAAGAGAGAGGTAAGGGAAGAAACCAGGTTGTGAAACTCAGCGAGCTTGGCCATGGTGGTGCTCTCTCCGCCAGGGATGATAAGTGAAGACACACTTTGAAGCTGCTCTGGCTTCCGAATCTCAACACCTTTCACACCTAACCTCCTAAGAGCTGCCACCACCATCACCACCACCACATACAAAAAGATAAAGATTGTAAGTTCATATGTGTGTGAAAGTGAACGAGTGAGAGAGAGTGAACAAGAAGAAGGAATGAAGTGGAATTGGAAGAAGATAATACCAGCAATGTGTTCATTGAAGGATCCCTGTAGCGCAAGCACACCAACCACCGCCATGTTTGTGCTGTGTGCTGTGTGCACAACGAAGAAAAAGAGAAAACGGCTCCCTCTTATTCAATTTTATTTTATATAACGGAACGAGGTTTTTGGTCCTTTCCTGTGGGGCTTAAATAGAATTTGCATCTGTATTTTCTTTTCTGTTTTTAATTTTAATGTTTTCTAATTTTAATAAAATCATATTTTTTATTTTTATCTTTTTTTTAAAAAATTTTGATACAATATTCCGTTTAGTCCTGAAGTTACATTCACTTGAGTCTTAATTTAGTCCTTAAAATTTCAATTGCCTCAATTTAGTCTCTAAACTTTTCAAATTTTAATCATGTTAGTCCTGCGGTAGTTTCTGTGACAGCGTCAATTGAAAAATTTAGAGACTAAACTAAGGCAATTGAAATTTTAATGACTAAATTGAGACTCGAGTATAACTTTAGGAACCAAATTAAGTATTTTCTCAATGAATAAGCAATAGTAATGTTACATGTCCGGTAAATATTATTATTTTTTACTAATACTTGGTCATTGATAATTTGTAATTTTGTAATCATATTTACAGAAATTTTATATACAAAAAATATTTAATTTGTATTTATATTTATCAAAGTTTACACACATTAATCAATATAGTTTGTATCCATATTTTTTAAAATTTGTACACATAAATTAGTAAAATTTATTTATTAAGAACAATTTAGTATTTATATTGGTTAAATGATGACAAAAAATACTAAAAATTGTTGATTTTAAAATTTTTTTAAAATGAATAAAAGACTTTAACATGAAATTCTGTGTCTATAGTTTTCGAATAAAGTTAAAACAATTAGAAAAAAGAATAATATGGAGAAAATAAATAAATTATATTTTTTAAATAAACACATAAACACATTTTACCTCTTTTTATAAATTCTTGTTTTCTTTTCTGTTGGTCTAGGAGTGAGTTTTTGTGTGTCAAAAATTGGTCACTCTTTGAAATTGTAAAGTGATCGCAATCCATAACCTATGGCTTATGAGAAGAGAGTCCGTTGTTTCTCCTTAGTCCACACCCGTCACCATATTTTATCTTTATGTTCAAAATTTTTAGGATAATTGAAAAAAAATGTAAAAATAAATAAAGAAGAAATAATCAATATTTTCTAAATTTTTTCAATGGATTCTCTCTATATTAAACTTCACTGTTTTGCATAATATGCTGCCTTAGCACGTCCGATACATTCTTACGATGGTATCGAGGGTTTAAGGGAAAAAGAAAGAATAATTAGGAGGTAGAAAGAATAAGAGGAGATTGGAAAATGTTGTTTTTTTCCGATTGATTTTGATTTACAACCTATGATGCACGGATACTGACACTGACACGGACACGGGACACGACACGATATGGGACACGCCGACACGCGAATTTTAAAATCTTACATGACACGGGGACACGCATATATATAAAATATAAAGTATTTTTTAGATAAATTGTAATGATATTTTGATATTTATTGATATTAAAATATAAATTAAAATTTTTAATTATTTTTAATGTCTTATTTTAATTATATCAAGTATTTAAAATATTTTTTGTTTTAATAAATAATAATATATACTATATCTAAATTTATTTTATGAACATATGTTAAGAATAAGACTAGACACGTGGACATGTGATGGTATTTACGTGTGTCCAGGCATGTCCGGAGAAGAATTTTTTATTTTTTATTAAGACACGGTTGGACACAGCAGACACGCGTGTCGGACGAGTGTCGGTGAGTATCGTGTCTGAAATGTGTCCGACACGCGGACACGATAACGCAGCGAAGTGTCCGTACTTCATAGTTTACAACAATTCTTCTAATTTATAGATAGCTAGGGATCTATTTATGGAAATATTCTAAATTGATAACATTAATTTTTTCTAATATTTCTTGTGATCCTAAAATATCTCTCTGATTTGATTCAATCTTCTAACACTCCCCCTCAAGATGAGTAGTGGGGTCACCAATGCTCAACTTGCTGAGAACTTCAGCCAAAATTCTGCCTGAGACTGCTTTCGTAAGGACATCTGTCAATTGGTCTTCTGATCTAACAAAAGAGAGTTCCACAGTACCTTCAATTTTTTCTTTGATAAAGTGCCGGTCTACCTCAACATATTTAGTTATGTCATGTTGTACAGGATTCTCTGAGATGCTTATTGTTGCTTTATTGTCACATTTTAATTTGCTTGGCAATTGAGGTGGAAACCCAATTTCATATATGAGTTTCTTAATCCAAAGGATTTCAGTTATGCCCTTAGCAATTCCTCGGAATTCTGCTTCAGCACTTGAGAGGGAAACAACCTTCTGCTTCTTACTTCTCCAGGTGACTAAGTTACCTCCCACCAATGTAAAGTAGCTTGATGTAGATCTTCTATCATTTGGGTTACCGGCCCAATCAGCATCTGTGTATACCTCAATGTTAAGGTGCCCATTTCTTTTGAACCAGATCCCACTTCCTGGAGTTCCTTTCAAGTATCTAACTATTCTCATGACAGCTTCCATATGATTCTCCTGTGGTTGGTGCATAAATTGGCTAACTACCCCTACTGCATAGGCTATATCTAGTCGGGTGTGTGACAAGTAGATTAGTTTGCCAACCAAGCGTTGGTATCGCTCCTTATCTGCCAATTTAGAGTCTTCCTCCAGTCTCAAGCCATGATTAACTTGCATAGGAGTGTCTACATGTTTACAGTCAACCATTCTTGTCTCTGTAAGAAGGTCTAGGATGTATTTCCTCTAAGAGATAAAGATTCCCTTATTGGAGCGTAGAACCTCTATTCCCAAGAAGTACTTTAATCCACCCAAATCCTTCATTTCAAATTATGTGAAGAGATTCCTTCTTAGCCTTGCAATTTCTTCATTGTCACTCCCTGTTATGATCATATCATCCACATAAATTATTAGGCATGTTATTAAATCCCCTCTCCTTTTCAGGAATAAGGTGTGATTTGAGTTACTCTGCTTGTACCCGTATTTCTTTATGGCAACCGTGAACCTTCCAAACCAAGCCCGCTGTGATTGTTTCAAGCCATAGAGAGCCTTATTCAATCTACACACTTCATTCTTCTCAAATCCTTCAGAGAATCCTGGTGGAGCTTCCATATATACCTCTTCTTTCAACTCTCCATGAAGGAAAGCATTTTTTACATCAAATTGGTGGAGAGGCCAATCTTCATTTGCGGCTACTGAGAAGAGGACTCTGATGGTATCAATTTTTGCTAATGGTGAGAAGGTTTCTGAATAATCAATACCATAAGTTTGTGTGTACCCTTTGGCGACCAGCCTTGCCTTGTAACGTTCTACAGTGCCATCTGTCTTGTATTTAATGGTGAATACCCATCGACACCCAACTGGTTTCTTCTTGGCCGGTAGAATACATTTTTCCCAGGTTTTGTTCTTCTCTAGGGCTTCCATTTCTGTCTTCATAGCTTCTTGCCATTCAATCCTTTTACTTGCTTCTTGGATTGTTCTGGGGATGTCTTCAGTTAGGAGGATGCTAGAAAAGGCCTTTGCAACCTCTGTCACTCCTTCTTTGGTTGTCTTTATCGGGTACTTTGAGTTGCGGGAGACATGTTTTGGAGAGTATCGGTTGGGTGGAACACCTCTGTTTCTTCTTGGAGGAAGTGTAAAGGGTTCTCGTTCTGATTCTTCAAGTTTCAGAGCTATACTGTCATTGTTAGCCGCTTCATTAAAAGTATGGAGTAAATTATCAGAGTGGGATTCACTTACCTCTTGTATAACATTCTTAGAAGGAGTTTCACTGGTTGCGTGTATTGAGTGGTTTTCTTCGTTGAGTAAGGTATGCTCGGTTGCTCCATCTACTCGTTCTGTTTGAACAGTTTCAAGGCAACAAAGGTTATCTAGCCAACTTGGCGATCCACTAAATTCTTCCCCCTGAACGCCATGTTGGCGACGGTAGTAAAATGCAGAACTAAGAAATCACAATCCATTGTTACATGAATGCGACGAATGACAGGATTGTAGCATCGATACCCTTTTTGGTGTGTAGCATACCCAACAAAGACACACTTTTCGGCACAAGGTTCGAGTTTATTCCTATTTGTTTTCGGGATATGGACGAATACAGAGCACCCAAAAACTCGAGGTGGCAAGGTAAGAATGGGGGGAATCTCAGTCTGAGTGGCCAAGATTTGGAGGGGTGTTTTGTTGCCGAGGGCCTGAGTGGGTAGGCGATTAAGAAGGTAGGCTGAGGTTGCAACAGCTTCAGGCCAAAAAGAACTTGACATTTGTGCATCAAAAAGCATGGCTCGAGTCATCTCAAGAATTTTACGATTTTTTCTCTCGGCGACACCATTTTGTTGGGGGTGTTTGGACAGGATGTTTGGTGGATAAGCCCATTTTTTTGGAAGAAGTCTTTCATTGATTGATTTATGAATTTTCCACCATTATCTGACCGGAGTATGTGAATTTTTTTTTTATTGAATTGGGTATGAATCATTTGGTAAAAATCAAAGAACCGATCAGGAACTTCAGATTTATGTTTCAGAAAATATATCCAAGTCATGCAAGAAAAATTATCCACAAATAACACAAAATATTGAAAGGGATTATTTTGGGACTTCGGTGTGGGACCCCACACATCAGAATGGATAAGAGAAGAAATAGAATTGGCTCTTGTATTGCTCGGAGAAAAAGTAACTCTATGATTTTTTGCACGAATACAAGTCTCACATCTAATAGTTTCAGTGTTTTTCAAAAAAAAACTAGGAAATAAAATCTTAAGGTACCCAAATGAGGGGTGTCCCAAACGTCTGTGCCATAACCAAAGTTTCCTGGTAACTGTTCCGTGAGCAAGCATGGCATGTCCCTGGTGTGCTACCTCATCAACGTAGTAAAGCCCATCTCGCTCAGTACCATGCCTAATGATCTCCTTCGTAAGAATGTCCTGCAAAAGGCAGAAATTGGAATACATGAGTACCACACAATTTAACTCCTTGGTTACTTGGCTAACAGATAACAGTTTAGAAGACAAATCAGGAACATAGAGGCATTTTTTCAATTTTAAATTTTTTGGAAAAACAATAGAGCCTCCCTCTTTAACTTCAATTAAATCGCCACTAGCATTCTCAATGTGGGCCTTTGAGGGCTTGGTCAAGCTGTCAAAATCCTCGAGTTCATAGGTCATAGTGTCAGTGGCCCCACAATCGAAGATCCACTCTTTTGATTTTTTTTAGAGGACCTTGGTTATGGGCCCATTCCCAGCAATTAAACCAAGGCCATTATATGACCCATCTTGGTAAAGCCCGTTACCGCCCTCTTTTTCTCTCTTATCTTGATGCGTTGCGTCCACTGAAGCCTTACCGTGTTGTGTCCTGCAGTTTTCTCCTTCTTCTCCGGTGCCACTGCTGCTGGTAACCTCCGGGATGCCCACGGCGGTGGCGCCTCTCCCTTGACCGGATTTGTTCATTGATTTCTTGTGATTATCCTCCCACCATTCTGGATATCCTACGATTCTGAAGCATGTTTTATTGGTGTGTTTGTTTATTCCGCAGTGAGTACAGTAAAGATGGCTTTTGTCTTCTCTCTCTTTCCCCCGCGATGATGACCACCGTCCAATAGTGTCTGAGCGACCATGCCCTTGACCGCCTTGATCGGTTCTGTTTTTCGCAGCGAGGCCTGCCCCGATCTCTCCTTGTGATGCCTTTCCTACAGGCCGCCTCCCTCCGGATAGTGGCATAGGCAGATTCTACTGAAGGAGCAGGTTCTTGTTTTAATAGATCTCTTCTAACAGTGTCAAATTTGTCATCTACACTAGTTAGAAATTGGTATAGTCTCTGTTCCTGTTTTAACCGATTGAAAGTCATAATATCTTCTGGGCATTTCATGGGATTTAGTTGTTTTCTATCTATTGCCATCCAAATGGCTTGTAGTTTGTTCCAGAAATCCTCTAGGGTACCTTGTCCTTGTTTTCGCGTGTTTGCTTGTCGATGCAGGTCGTAGATTTGTATCGGATCCGTCCCGCTTCCGTATGTGATTGCCAAGCCATCCCACAAAGCTTTTGCCGTTGAAAATTGAGAGATATTATTCATGAGGCTTGCTTCGATGTTCTGGATGATCCAAGTAAAAACGGTCTGGTCTTTTTGCTCTCATTATTCATATGTCGGTTCTGTTTCTGCTGGTGCTGGGGATATCCCTGTCAGGTGAGCCTTCTTTCCTCTCCCACCGATTGCTTTTCTCATTAGGGTTGCCCACAGAGGATAATTATCCCCATTCAATTGGAAACCAATTGATAGACTGTCAGAGTTGGTTTGTGAAGATTGCATTCCAAAGCTGCTCCGCAGCAGCTTTGCACAGCATCAACTCATCGGGTTTGTTTAAATTATTGTCAGTATTAACACTGGTATCTTCGTCAGATGTTGTCATTTTGTTTTGGCTAATTTGGTTGAGAGAGTATAGAAACGATGATCTAATAATAAGAGGAGATTAGAAAATGTTATTTTTTTTTGATTGATTTTAATTTACAACAATTCTAATTTATAGATAGCTAAGGATCTATTTATAAAAATATTCTAAATTGATAACATTTGATTTTTCTTAATATTTTTTGTGATCCTAAAATATTTCTCTGATTTAATTCAATCTTCTAACATACATAACTATACAGTATCTCAAATACTCATTTTAAATATAAATTGTTACACTCCCCAACAAAATTCCATCAAATCATCCATATCCAAGTTTTATTGCATACATCATTTTTTGGCAAGTTTGATTTCGATATACTAAAATATTTTATAAAGTCATTTAACGATATCCATATTTTTTTTTTTTTAGTTTTCATTCATGAAATAGATTAAAAAATAATGATAATTAAGTTAAATTAATCTAGTAATTAGTTTATTAGTCTGTTTAAATAAATATTAGAAATTTAAATTCAACTTTATCAACAACCTATAAACTAATAATAAACCCTTAAATAAAACTCCGTTAAAATATCGTAAAAAAAAATAAAAAATAATAGTTTTTGTTAAGGCAATAATAAGAAAAAAAATCAAGAGCTAGTAAAATTTATTATTGTTTATTAACACTTTTAATCATTAATTTAATTTTTTTAATTTTAACAATCTAATAACATATATTTAAGCTATATTTTTAAACATTATTAACAACCTACTAACTAAAAATAATAAATTTTGCTAATGTTTTAGCATTTTTCATATGCAATTGAATACACTTGTTAAACTTTTTTATACCGAAATATTTAAAAACCAAATTCTATCAGCATATTTTCAGCAGAAAATTAAAATAGAGAGAGAAATATCAATATCAAAATATGATCAATATCTACAATAACTTTGAATTGTGTGTAAGAAGTGAACTTCATCTGAAGTTCCTAGGGATATACAAATACACATATCTCAACATAAATGAATCTAAGAGGACTTTTCGACCTACACTGCTCATAATTTGAATGGAGTGAAAATGTTATTTAACTATACGAAGGTAAGCATGTATTTACAGTTTGGAAAATTCCATCACAACCAAAAATATTACTAATCAAAATCTGAAACTATGAAATGGATTTCAATCAGAAACGATGTGGAGGATAAGTCATGAACATAGGAGCTGGCACAACTAGAGGTAACTTATCAATGTACATAAACAGCCTCTTTAAGTTCTCCTTGTTGATTGAAGCCAAGTCATCTATTTCCTTGTTGCTCATATATATCCACAGGTCGCCGGAGTTCACTCTTTTAAGGCTATCCCGGCAGAAAGGGCAAGACTGCGATCGCGCGTGCCTAGAACAAGAAGATCAATTGGCAATGACAACATTAATGGCTCTATCAAAGAATGAATGACAATTAAATATCTTTGGAAAATCTTAGAGGCCTAATGTTCCTACCCATATTTAAAATCTTGATCAGGATGAACCTAACCATATCACAGTGTATCCTAAAACATGTTCTTAGTCATATGGGAATGATTTTACAATGTAAGATTTTCAGGAAAGTGAAAACATTTCACCAACCACACGCCTCCTAGATGTGTTTTATTCATGACCATTTTATTATTAGAAGTTATTTTCACCATCATTGGCTCCATTTTCATCCAAGGTTTGGGGTTGACAATGTACTATATCATGATATTAACTTATAACAGCAAAAACATAGTCTCTAGTTGCTCACCAGTCTCGGTAGCATTTCATACACATCGAATGGTAGCAATTCGGCAACACAACCATGCTGTTTACTTCCAAGCAAATACCACATTCTTCCTCTCTCTCTATATTTTTTGTTTCCTGTCTTCTACATCAGTGATTCCTCTCTGAAGTTGTAATAAAGAAGGAAATATCACCCCTGTTGTTAAAGAGTGTAGGAAACAATCACAGTTGGATTGTGAAACAACTCTGTAGAAGAAAAGCAAAAAATCTAACTAAATTGACCATATTTCAATGTGACTATGCACTTACCATAGAACTCCTTCAAACTGGCTTTTCTTTCATAAATGGACATGGTTGTCTTCCCATCTTCATATGTCTGCGACATTTCAAATACCTTATCATAAGCTCGACAATATGATAAAAACATTGCTATGCACTCATATTAGATTATGGAATACACGGTTTATAGGGTTCTACTCAAATTTCGAAGGTAAAGAAGATAGGAGTTGAGTATAAATGTACCTTGTATATGAGAATTCTTAGCAATCCTAAAGCCCCGGCGAGCTGACAATCGGTCCACTGGACTAAGAAAAGGAAAAACTGGGCAGCTGGGCTAAAAGACAATCTCATTTGTAAGGTGGCGCCATCATATTCTCTCGGATAATCAGAAGCTCTGTACCAAAAACATGTTTTGCAGGACAGATTAAAAGATATATAATGAAACAAGCATTGCAACACAGGAAGAACATTAACCTTCAATAAGATCACTCCATACAAGAATTACATAGGCTATATTAGGATGTTTGTTTAACATTTTTGTGGGCAGAAACAAACACATATAATCATTCAAATTCATACATATAGCTTCCTTATATTCTTAATAAGGACAGCACGAATCCTCGTGTAGCTTATGAATTTCAGCATTCATGTCCAAAAACGAATCATAATAACAAAAATACAACTAAAACCTGAACTTTAGGAAATGGGATTATTTTTCTTAAATACAAAGTGAAAGTGATGTTCCCTTTCATTTTGCACAAAAGCACCTGCTAGTAACAGAAAAATCAACAACAAAAATTGCAATTTAATAATCAAAACTTCACACGGAAGAATCTTGAAGAATACCAAAATTCGTAGTGTTAGATAGATGTACTCACTTTTCTTTGTACACGGAGCTAACTCACTCATCTCTACCTATGTTGGACTCAAAATAATTGGGTCCCACGAAAGTAGGAGGGAATGAATCAGATCAATGTACAAAGATTAGTACAAAAAAAACCGTTTCTCGTGAATTTAGGACCTAAATCTAGCCAAAGATACTGATTCCAAAGTCATAGCAAAAAGAATAATATTCTTCTGCACTTGTTCTGTTGTTCCTCTCCCTCTTGCAGTTGCTTATCTTCTTATCACAATATTCTTTGTATTCTTTATAATTAACCATCGACTCTCATGTCTTATTCATAGAAAGTGTAACTTCAGAGTTTGTTGAAAAGTTTTAAACCAAAAACAATACAACAATTTCTGTGATGATAAGGACACAAGCAAAATTGGACAAACAAACCAAAAAGAAAAAACAGAATTTAGAGTTAAATTAACACCACAAAAATTTCAACCACAACAACCTAGTTAAAACAACTGGTGTCCAGAATCTCTGACATTAATGGTATGTTTGGTAAAATAGTATCCAAAATCAGAATTCAATAGCATTACATAAAACAAAAAGTTTACAAATGTAAAACCGGTCAAATTCGAAACATAATAAGAAAAAACAAAATAGAAAATAAAACAAACTCCGGAAAGCGGAACAAAACTTGGAAAAACAGAGTTCAGAGCTAACAGTAAAAAATTTAATTCCAAACCATAATAACCCACTTGAAAAAAACGGCAATTTATCTTCATACTGAGACACCAAGAATTTCTGAAACTAAAATATTATCCAAATTCCCAACTTTCATTAAAAAAATTAAAAAAAAAATGGTTTCATGTTTGGAGAGAGAGAGAGAGAGAGAGAGAGAGAGAGAGATTACAGAGTATTTGCAAAGTGTATGTCAGCTTCAAGTGCTTTGAGTGAATCCTTGAAAGACTTTCCCATTCTTCTTCTTCTTCTTCTTCTTCCTTATCCTATTTACAATAGAATCATTCAGAAATTTTGTCACTTTTTTCCTCAGAAGAGAATAAAACCCATGATGAAATTTCGATTCAAAGAGCGGTGGTTGTTGTTCCTCGCTCCTAGAAGCAATAATCAATTTGTTTGAGGAGAGAACAAAGGATTAGAATGAACGAGAGTGAATGAAAGAGAAGAAGAAAAAAAAAAGGTAGTGGGAGATTTTTGCGAGGTTTTGACTTAGAGCACACGTAAACACCCCCTCCTTTATACACATCCCCAACTTCACTCGCCACTTCAATTCTTATTTATTTATTTATTTATTATTTTATTATACCTCACATTAACTTCTTTTCACTTTAAAAAGATATCATGTCATAACAAAGTGCAAAATTTGATTTGTGTTGGTGGAAATCTTTCCAAAATGATATAATTTTAATAAAAAAAAGTAATTTGAAAAAAAAAAGTAAAAAGGAAAAAGATTTGGTAATAAATTCTAAGATCAGTAGCTAATTATTTATGCGAATATTATTATAGAGAATTACTAAAATAATAATCAAAAGATTTCATTGTTGGTTATAAAAAAAGTAATAGAGAACTCTCACATTTGTGTTTTCTTTCGGCATGGTCATTAGAAAAACGAAAAAATATACTTAGTCCTAGAAGCCCTTCTACATTGCCACTAAGCTTCTAGAACTAGGTAAGAAATTTTGTTATCTAAGGCTGCGTTTGTTTTCAAAGACAGGACAGAACACGACACTGAGACAGAGACAATAGGACGGAGACACTACAAATTATTGTTTGTGTATTGTGTTTGGATACGATGTACAAGACACTAATGTAATGTCCAGTATTATGTTTGGATACATATGGACAAGACTAAAATATTATATGAAATGACTAAAATAACCATATGATTCCAAATTTTCTACATCAAGTACAAAGTAATTTAATATAGAGTCACTTAGGATAATATCCCATCTTACAACGTTAATTAAGGAGCCTGTCATTAGATTTCATATTTTGTATCTTCTCATTGTCGTTTAGAATCGGTTTAAATCTCTAACACGGATATGGGATACGACACGACATGGAATATGTCAATACGTAAATTTTAAAATTTTACATGACACGAAAACACGTATACATATAAAATATAAAGTATTTTTTAGATAAATCGTAATGAAATAAAATATAAATTAATTTTTTAAATTATTTTTAATATTTTATTTTAATTATATCAAGTATTTAAAATATTTTTTGTTTTAATAAATAATAATATATACTATATCTAAATTTATTTTAAGAATATATATTAAAAATAAGACCGGACACATTGACACGTGATAGTATTTAGGTGTGTCCAAATGTGTCCGGAAAAGAATTTTTTATTTTTTATTGAGACACGGTTTGGACACAACAGACACGCATGTCGGACGAGTGTCGGTGAGTGTCGTGTCCGAAATGTGTCCGACACGCAGACATGGCAACTCAGCAAAATATCCGTACTTCATAGATTTAAATTGACTTTCTAAAAACAAAATTCAAGTATCACAATTTTTTTTTGGTTTTTAATTTATTTTAAAAACAAGATATTAAACTTGTTTGGATAATTTAAAAAAAAAGAAAAAAAAATTTCGATTTTTTTATTATTTTTTTAAAAAAATTTAAAAATAAAAGTACTTTTATATTTGAATATGCTGTATTTTATATAAAATATGTTTATTTATTAATTATATTTAAATATAATAATATAAAAAATTGTTATTTATTTATTATGTTA
>NC_029786.2:92880218-92883681 GCF_000816755.2 Arachis ipaensis
TTATTTTTCATTATTATTTATTGAATAATTAAAACTTAAAATGTAATATATTCTTTTCTTCTCATGATGTAAGTCACATTAGGGTATAGTAATTTATGCAGATAGATAAGATCATCATGCCTATAAATCAATGTTTCTTTACAGCTAAATCATAAGTTATTCGGTTGAAAACAGATATAAGTATATAACCATTAATTTAATCAGGGAGTGTGTTTCAATTTTTTTCTTCTTTTAAAAGAGTAGATTATAACCGCAAAATTTTTAAACGATTCAAGTTATTAATAATCGGGCAGTAGCAATGATTAATTATTAATAATGATCCTAATAAACTTTCACTAATTATCAACAATAAAATAAATATAAAAATACATATAAAAAAAAAAACTAAACCTGGTTGTTAAGTTGCAGTGAAGGTGTGGTGTCGACATCGACATTCATAGTGCAGTGACAAAGTCAAGCTTCTTCCACCTCTGTTATTAATGAGTAGTGTTAGGATTTCTTAATAAAAAAATCTATGATACACTGACATGAGACCCGATACGAGACACGCAAATACACAAATTTTAAAATCTTATAAGACACAGAAATACGACATATAATGAGTGTCGTGTCCGAAATGTGTCTGACACGCAGACACAACTCAGAAAAAGTGTCCGTACTTCATAGCAAAAATTAACAAATTGAAGAATAGAGAGGATGCACACTAACTTGGAGGATGAACAACGATGAAGGCAACCACGAAGCAACGGCGACGGCGACGGACTCTGGCGGCAATGTCTAGACCTCTGGTGGTTCGAGTAGGACAATGCATGAGATGGACTCGTTTGCTACATAGAGGAGGCACTACTACGAGGACAATTACAGTGAAAACGGCGAGAGAGAATGAGACAGGAAAGGGAGAGAAGTTGCAGAAGTAAGAGGGGAAGGTTTCTGATTTTGAATTTAGGACAATTTTACCGTTAGATTTATTGGTGGATAAATTCGACGATGAGGTATTGGTCATTGCCTAAACACTGCGTTTCACTAATTCGTGTTACTGTAAAAATTTCTAATGAAAAATTCGATGCTAAATTTGGCACTAATATAATTAATTTTCATGCCCCTATATTTACCGTCGGATTTAGTTACGAAAATTTGAATCCAAAAGTAAATTATTCTAAGGATGGCTTGTCACTCATGATCGTCGAAAAATTTCTTACTAAACCCGCAAGTAACATCTGTTGCTAAATCTGACAATGTTAAACGTATTTTCTTGTAGTGAATATGTGTCACCATTAAATATTGTTAATATTAATTCTAAACTCTTAACAATTTCCATGTATACATTCTCCTATATTTACTCTTAATTTAATTTATATATTATTTTGAGTTGTTTATCTGAAACAAATGGTGATTTTGAGTTTGAATATAAAATCTAAACACCTTGAATGATCTACCAATATTTTTATATTGGACGGTAGTGAAAATATTTATAAAAAAATTTGATACTTAAGTTAACAAGAATTTTAGTGGACTAAATATGAGTTGGATTGAAAAAATTACTTAAATGTTGAGTATTTATAGAGTTGTAAGTGAGACTCAGTCATCTTTTAAACATAATTTCAGAACATAATAATTATTCTCTTACATAATAAAAATTACATCCCATGTCAGAATTGATTATCACCTGGGTGGTGATAATCAAAATAGTGAAAGAGTATCTAATTTACTCCCTGAATCGAATTGAGTACGAAAAAGAAAACCATATCTTAGTTGCGCCAACCTATACGGACTTGGCCTGAAGAGTCTGGACTTGTTGCTATTACGCCGAGTTATGGAAAAATAGCCCAAACTAAGTACGAGGTATTATTTTGTTGAATTTGGACTAGGTCATAACCAAGCCAGGTATGAATATATATTAATAAACTTAAATTTTCATAAATAAAATCATATATATTAATAATGTGTGTCCAGGTGTGTTCGGTAAAATTTTTTTATTTATTATTAAGACACGGTTGGACACAACAGACACGCGTGTCGGATAAATATTGATAAATGTCATGTCTGAAATGTGTCTAACACACGGATACGATAACTCAGAAAAGTGTCCGTATTTCATAGCAAAAATTAAAAAATTGAAGAATGGAGAAGATTCACACTAACTTGGAGGATGGACAATGACAATGGCAACCACGAAACAGCGGCGACGGACTCTGACAGCGATGTCTAGACCTCTAGTGGACTGAGTAGGACAATGCATGAGATGGACTCGTTTGTTACAGAAAGGAGGCACTACTATGAGGATAGGAGTGGTGGGCGGCAGTGAAAACAGCGAGAGAGAATGAGATAGAAAAGGGAGAGAAGTTGCAAAAGTAAGGGGGAAAGGTTTCTTAATTTAGGGTAATTGTACCGTTAGATTTATCAACGGATAAATTCGAAGGTAAGATGTTGGTCATTGCCTAAACGGTGCGTTTCACTAATTCATGTTACTGTCGAAAATTTTTAATGAAGAATCCAATGCTAAATTTGGCACTAATATAATTAATTTTTGTGCCCCTATCTACCGTTGGATTTAGTTACAAAAATTTGAATCCAAAGATAAGTTATTTTAAGGATGAATTTTCACTCGTAACAATTGAAAAATTTCCTATTAAACCCGCAAGTAATGTCTGCTGCTAAATCCGACAATGTTAAACGTATTTTTTTGTAATGAATATGTATCACTATTAAATATTGTTAATCTTAATTCTAAACTCTTAACAATTTTCATATATACAATCTCCTATATTTACTCTTAATTTAATTTATATATTATTCTGAGTTGTTTACCTGAAACAAAGGGTGATTTTGGGTCTGAACGTAAAATCTAAACATCTTAGATGATCTACTAACATCCTTGTGTTGGATGGGAATGAGAATACTTGTAAAAAATTTTGACACTTAAGTTAACAAGAATTTTAGTAGATTAAGTAGGAGTTAGATTAAAAAAATTACTTGAGTATTGGGTATTTATAAAGTTGTAAATGAGGCTTAATTATGATAGTAATTCTCTTACATAGTAAGAAATTGTATCTCCTGTTAGAATTGATTATCACTTAGATAGTAATAATCAAAGTAGTGAAAGAGCATTTAACTTATTCTCTAAGTCAAATTGAATACGAGGTATGAAATCTATATCTTAGTCGCACCAACCTATACAGACTTGGCCTGAAGGGTCTGGACTTGTTGCTATTGGACCAAGTTATGGAATAATAGCCCAAACTAAGTGCGAGGTACTATTTTTTTGAATCTTGATCAGGCTATAACCAAGTCAGGTATGAACATATATTAATAAATCTAAATTTTCATAAATAAAATCATATATATACATATATTGTTGAGTTTGGAAAACTTGAATTATTATGATGATCAAATATTATTAAAATATTAATTAAAAAATTATTAAATCATTATTTATGTGTGTAGTTGGTTTGTTAAACTTTAT